>NW_007249769.1:171757-235684 GCF_000164805.1 Carlito syrichta
TAGTTTACACTCCCCACGAACAGTGTAGAAGTGTTCCCTTTTCACACACCCCTCTCCAGCAGCTGTATTTTTGAGTTCTTGATAATTGCCATTCTGAATAGAGTTAGGTGGTATCTCAGTGTGGTTTTGATTTGCATCTCCCTGATGATTAGTGAGGTTGAGCATTTCTTCATGTGTTTGTTGGCTGCTCGAATGTCTTCTTTTGTGAAGTGTCTGTTCATATCTTTTGCCCATTTTATAATGGGGTTGTTTGTTTTCTTCTTTTCAGTATGTTTCAGTTCCTTGTAGATCCAGGATGTTAAGCCTTTGTCAGACCTGGTGTTGGCAAATACTTTTTCCCAGTCTATAGGCTGTCTCCCTGCTCTCTTGATGGTTTTTTTGGCTTTGCAGAACCTTGTGAGTTTAATAAGGTCCCATTTGTCTATCTTCTCTCTTAAGTCCTGTGGGCTTCGGGTTTTGTACAGGAATTGGATGCCAGTTCCAATTTCCATGAGAGTATTTCCTTCCTTTTCTAAGGTTCTTATGGTTTGAGGTTTTACATTTAGGTCTCTGATCCATTTTTAGTTAACCTTTGTGCATGGGGATACATAGGGGTCCTGTTTCAATCTTCTGCATGTGGTCAGTCAATTTTCCCAGCACCATTTACTGAATAGGTTCTCCTCTCCCCATTGGTAGGTGGTGGGGACTTTGTTGAAGATGAATTGGTTGAGAAATTGAGGTTTTGCTTCTGGAATCTCAATTCTGTTCCATTGATCTATATGCCTGTTCCTGTACCAATACCAAGCTGTTTTGATGATTGTAGCTTTATAGTAAAGTTTGAAGTCTGGTATTGTGATATCACCTGCTTTGCTTTTTTTGCTGAGGATTGTTCTGGTTATTCTTGGACGTTTGTGTTTCCATATGAATTCCTATGTTGTTTTTTCTAGGTCTGAGAAGAATGTTGTTGGTAATTTAATGGGTATTGCATTGAATTTGTAGACTGCCTTAGGTAAGTTGGACATCTTCACAATGTTGATTCTTCCGATCCATGAGCATGGGATATTTTTCCACTTGTTCATGTCAGCTTTGATTTCTTTGAGCAGTGTTTTGCAATTTTCATTGTAAAGGTCTTTCATGTCTCTGGTTAGGAAGATGTCAAGGTATTTCATTTTTTTGTGACTATTGTCAATGGAACTGTGTTTTTTATTTGGGTTTCTGTTTGTTTATTATTGGTGTAGAGAAATGCGATTGTCTTTTGTACATTTATTTTGTATCCTGAGACTTTGCCAAAGGCTGTTATCAATGTAAAGAGGCCTTTGACAGATTCTCTTGGGTTTTCAAGGTACACCATCATATCATCTGCATAGAGAGATAATTTGACTTCCTCTTTTCCTATTTGAATACCTCTGATTGCCTCCTCTTCTCTGATTGCTTTAGTCAGGACTTCCAATACTATGTTGAACAGGAGGGGAGAGAGTGGGCATCCTTGTCTAGTTCCAGTTTTCAGGGGAATTGGTTCCAATTTTTGTCCATTTAGGAGTATGCTGGCTGTGGGTTTCTCATAGATGGCTTTTGCTATTTTGAGGTATTTTCCCCGTATGCCTAGATTTTCAAGGGTTTTTATCAAGAAGGGGTGCTGGATTTTATCAAAAGCTTTTTCTGCATCTAGTGATATGATCATGTGGTTTTTGTTTTGACATCTGTTGATGTATTTAATTACATTTATGGTTTTATGAATGTTGAACCAGCCTTGCATGCCAGGAATGAAGCCTACTTGGTCATGGTGGATGATTTTTGAGATGTATTGCTGAATCCGGTTTGCTAGGATCTTGTTGAGAATTTTAGCATCTATGTTCATCAAAGATATTGGCCTGTAGTTCTCTTTCTTTGTTGAATCTTTACCTGGCTTGGGTATCAATGTGATGTTGGCTTCATAAAATTATATGGGGAGAGTTCCATCTTTTTCAATCGCCTGGAATACCTTCAGTAGTATTGGTATCAGCTCCTCCTTGAACGTCTTGTAGAATTCTGCTGGAAAGCCATCTGGACCAGGGCTTTTTTTTGTAGGAAGTTTTCTTATTACGTAGTCAATTTCCTTGATTGTCATTGGTCTATTTAGGGTCTCAATTTCTTCTTGTTCCAACCTAGGTAGGTTGTGTGATGTCAGAAAGTGCTCCATTTCCTTCTGGTTTTCAAGTTTGTTTCCATACAAGTGTACGTAGTAGTCTCTAATGATCTTTTGCATTTCTTCAGGGTCAGATGTGACTTCATCTTTTGTGTTTCTGATTATGCTTATTTGGTTTTTTTCTCGTTTTTTCTTGGTCAGTCTAGCTAGGGGACCCTCAATCTTGTTTACCCTTTCAAAGAACCAGCTTTTTGTTTCATTGATTTTTTATATTATCTTTTTGTCTTCTATGTCCTGGATTTGGGCTTTCATTTTGGTGATCTGGATTCTTCTGCTGAAATTAGGGTTTTTGTGGTCTTGCTTTTCCAGCTTCTTTAGGTGGCTTGTTAGGTTGTGAATTTTTGTTCCTTCCATTTTCTTCATGTGTGTTTTTAGGGATATAAATTCCCCTCTTACTACAGCTTTCAGGGCATCCCAGAGATTCTGGTAAGATGTTTCTTCATTTTCATTTGTTTCCAGGTATCTTTTGATCCCTGTTGTGATTTCATCATTGACCCAGGAGTTGTTTAGCATCATGCTATTTAGTGTCCATGTCATTGTGGGTTTTGGGGGTACTTTGTTGGTGTCAATGTTTATTTTTATTCCACTGTGGTCCGAGAAGATGTTTGGTATAATTTCGGTCCTTTTAATTTGCTTATGCTTGATTATGGCCGAGTATGTGGTCAATCTTAGAATATGTTCCATGTGGTGATGAGTAGAATGTGTATTCTGTGGTCTTTGGATGGAATGTTCTGTAGGTATCAATTAAGTCCATTTGGTCCAAAGTCACATTGAGGTTCCGGATCTCCTTGCTGATTTTTGTCCTGATGATCTGTCTAGGTTTGTGAGTGGGGTATTAAAGTCCCCAGTTATGATAGTGGTAGAGTCAATATCTTTCTTTAGTTTTCCAAGAAGTTGCTTTATGAAAGTTGGTGCACCTATGTTGGGTGCATATATGTTTAGGATAGATATTTCTTGTTGATGGATTGAGCCTTTTATCATTATGTAGTGGCCTTATGTATCTTTTTTGATTTTCAATAGCTTGAAGGGTATTTTGTCTGAAATTAAGATCGCTACTCCTCCTTTCTTTTGTATTCTGTTTGCCTGAAAGTTTGTTTCCCATCCTCTTACTTTGAGTCTGTGGGTGTCCTTTCTAGTGAGGTGAGTCTCTTGAAGGCAATAGAATGTTGCCTGATGATATTTTATCCATTTTGACATTCTATGTCTTTTCAGTGGTGCATTTAGTCCATTCACATTTATGCTAATAATTGAAATGCAAGAGTTGATCCCTGTCATAAGGTTCTTAAAGAGTTGATCCTGTTTATTTGTTGTCTTTCTTTGGGTTTTGGAGTTGCTTCATGTGTGTTTTTAATCTTTTGCCTGTACTCTTTTGAAGAATGCTGTTGTTCTTTTTTCTTTTTCTTCTGTGTTCAGTACTTTCTTAAGTGTTTCTTGTAGAGGTGGTCTGGTGGTAGTGTAGGTTCTTAGGGATTGGATGTCTGGAAAATATTTCAATTCTCCCTCACTAATGAAGCTTAGTTTGGCTGGGTAGGTTATTCTTGGTTGAAATTGTTTCTCTTTTAGAACTTTAAAGATAGGGCTCCAGGCTCTCCTGGCCTGAAGGGTTTCTGTGGATAAATCTGCTGCTATTCTAATTGTTTTTCCCTGGTAGGTAGTCTGGCCTTTTTCTCTTGCTGCCTTTAGGATTTTTCCTTTCATAGTTATTTTGTTTAGGCGAATTATTATGTGTCTGGGAGTTGGTCTTCTCATTTGTTGTCCTGCAGGGGTTCTCTGAATCTCTTGTGTTTGAATTTTTCATCATAATGAGATGAGGGAAGTTTCTTGAATGATTTCATGAAATGTTTGTTCCAGCGTGGCTTCGGTTTCTCTTTCTGCCTCAGGAAGCCCAATTACTCTTAGGTTTGGTCTCTTGAAGTGATCATTCATCTCCTGCAGGTTTTGTTCTGTCTTTTTGAGCTTCTTTTCTATGCTTTTGACAGTTTGGGTTAGTTCTGTGTTTTGGTCTTTGAGCTCTGAGATTCTTTCTTCGGCTTGGCTGATTCTGCTTTCCATGCTTATTAGTCTGTTGTTCATTTCCATCACAGTATTCTTTACTGCTGTCATTTCTGACAACAGCTCCTTCCTATTTTCTTCTTGTCTCTCCTCAATTTTTTTAATCTTCTCCATTAATGTCTTGATGTCTGGGTTTGTTGCATGTAACCAGTCATTCTGGGAACTCTTCATTGTCTGTGTTCCAGAATCTGTTTTCTCAGTGTCTGATTTCCCAGGGGTCTGTGTAGGACCTATATTCTTCTTTTGGTTTTTCTTCATTTGTGAGATTTTTTCCCCCTCTCTACTTTTTCCTTCCCTCCACCTCACTGTCTTCTTTAATTCTGTTATTCAGGGGTAAAGGGATTGGTTTTACTTCTGTTTGTTCAATCTCCTATTTTTAATGTATGTCCTCTTACTTTGTTCAATTCTGAAGTCGCACTGTAGGTTGGAGGTGGTCCTTTTTGCAGTTTTGAGATGTATTTAAGGGGAGAGCTGTTATTCAAAATGTCTGCAGGTCCTGGTATTCACTGACAGGCATGTGGATAATGTGGAACCCACTTCCCACTGTCCTGGAATCTGTCCATGCAGTGGGGCTGTAAGTTTACTGCCTGAAATAAAATGTGGATAGCAGAGGGGAGAGAATGGAGCAGATAGTGGGTTGAAGAGGGGAGTGGAGCGATAGAGGAGTAAGGGGGGAAACAAATGAGTGTGCCAACAAATAGAGAGAGAGGCCTATACTGAAACAGATACAAACAATAGACCACAGCTACAGTCGAACCAACTCTCATTCAAACAAAAATAAAACATATAGTGATGCCAATATATAAGCTAACCAACCACCTTGTTAGTGTGCTGTTCCTCTGTACAAAGATATGGTTTACAGAGAGAAGAAAATAGAAGAAAAGGAAAAGGAAAAAATAAAAAAGGGAACAATATAGTAGGAATAGAATTAAGTCATTAAACTGATAGAATCAATGAAGCACACTCTGAGACCTTTCGTTTAAGTTCAATGTCCTTTCAGGTCTGATTTCTAGTTTTCTTTTCAAGCTGGTAAATTAGTTTGCAGTTAGAGTCAATTGCCCCTGATCTGCTGTGACGGACAGTTCAGATTAACCTTGCTTCAGCAGTTTGGTCTATGTCTTTATCTAGCTTGTTTCTCCCGTTTTGGTGCTGTTACCTTGAATCGCCAGCAGGTGGTGCTATCTCATCTACTCGCCCCAGAGTGGGTGGGGCCGGACAGGAACAAGATGGCTGCCTGCCTCCGAGCAGGCAACAGGAGCCCCACGCCGGGTGGGCAGGACAGTCTCGGACGCAGGATAGGTGGCAGCGATCCCAGCAGATCTTCCCTGAAGCAGTTCGTTGTGGATCTCCTCGGGCCGCGTGGTGCGATATGCTACCCCTCCCAGAGGCTGCGGCAGTGGTGGCGCTGGTGACGGCAGTGGCAGTGGCAGTGGGGGGAGGGGCAGCAGCGGCAGCGGGACCGTCTGGAATGCAGTCAAAGCTGTCCAGTCGTTCCGATGGCAGCGGCCGAGCTCTGTCTGTAGAGCAGGCTGCGATGCTGGGGCCCCAGCCCCCTGGGGCGAGAGTCAGAGACCCACTGCAGATCTCCCTTGCAGAGGGCTTCAGGCGCTGGGTTACTCTGTCGCCATCTTGCCACATCCCCCCCCCTTTTTTTTTTTTTCTTACTAATTCTAGGATTGGATTGCTCTTGTCTTTCCAGCTCCCTTAGATTCACTGTTAGACTATTTACCTGGGATCCCTCTATTTTCTTGATATGTGCATGCAATATTATAAATTTTCCTCTCAGCACTGATTTTATGGTATCTCAGAGGTGTTGATATGTTATGATTTCATTTTTTCTAGGAATCTTTTTTATTCCTGCCTTATTTTAACCCAAAATCATTCAGAAGCATGTTGTTTAATTTTCATGTTTTTGTGTGTTTGGGGAGTTCCTGTTGGTGATGATATTTATTTTTATTCCACTGTGGTCTGAGAAAATGTTTGATATGATTTTGGTCTTTTAAAATTTATGCTTGATTTATGACTGAGTATGTGGTCCATCTTGGAGTATGTTCCATGTGCTGATGAGAATTCTGTGGCTATTTCATGAAGCATTCTGTAGAGGTCTCTTAGGTTCAGTTGACCAAGTGTTGAGTTAAGGCTCAGGAGTTCCTTGTTAGTATTTTGCCTTGATGATGTTAGCAGAGAATTAAAGCCTCGGACTGTAATTGTATAGCTATCTATGTACTCTCTTAGTTTAATTAGCAATTGTTTTATAAATCTGAGTGTTTCTGTATTAAGTGCATATATATTCAAGAAGGACATTCCTTTCTAGTGGATTGAGCCTTTTATCATCATGTAGTGTCCATCAATATCCTTTTAAATTTTTATTGGTTGTCTGATATAAAAATAGCTACTCTTTCTCTTTTTTGTTTTCCATTTTTGTGGAAGATCTTTCTCTAGATTTTCCTTAAGGCACTTGGTGTCATTTGCAGTGAGATGGGTTTTCTGAAGGCAGAAGAGGGATCATGCTTCTTATCCATTTTTCCACTCTATGTCTTTCAGTGGCACATTAAGTACATTCATGTTTGGGTGCCTGTGCTTTTGTGACAGATGGAATTGTTCTTTCGAGTCTGTACTTAAGAACTTTCTTAAGCATCTCCTAAAGGACTGATCTGGAGGTGGCATATTCTCTTAGAAATTGGATATCTGGGACAATCCTTTTGGGTCCCCTCCTACTGTGAGAGCTTTTGTGCCCTGTCAATAAATCCTGCTTTCTCACTTGAAAAAAAAAGAAAAGAAATTGGATATCTGGGAAGCATTTTAATTCTTATTCATTAATGAAGCTTAGCTTGGTTAGATGGGAAATTCTTGGCTGGAATTGCCTTCTTTTATGAATGTTAAAGATGAAACCCCAGTCCCTTCTGGCTTATAAGGCTTCTGATGAGAAGTCTGCTGCAATTCTAATAAGTCTTCCTTGGTAGGTGATCTCTTCTTTCTCTCTAGCTGCCTTTAGGATTTTTTTCTTTCATGTTTACCTTGTGAAGACAGATTATTATGTGCCTTGGGGATGGTCTTCTTGTGTAATACCTTGCAGGAGTTCTCTGAATCTCTTGCATCAGCAAAGCAGGCTCTCTAGCGAGGTGGGGAAAAAAATTCTCTTGAATGCATCTTAGAAGATTTATTGTAGGGTGTTCTCAGTTTCCCCTTTTTCTCAGAGATGCTTATCTACCATAGAATTGGTTTCTTCACATAATCCTACATCTCTCATAGGTTTTTCTCATTCTTCCTAAGCCTTTTCCTTCTCTCTCTCTCTCTCTCTCTCTCTCTCTCTCTCTCTCTCTCTGTCTCTCTTTCTTTTGTCAGCTTGGGTTAAGTCAGTAATGTGATCCTCAAACTCTGAGAGTCTGAAAGTATTTCCTCTGCTTGGTCAATTCTGCTATTAGTGCTTTTCGTTGTCTTTTGAAATTCCAGGAAATGATTCTTCATTTTCAGGAATTTCGATTAGACCTTTCATATATTGGCCAGCTTAGCTTTCACTTCCACTTCCTGCACTGTTTTCGTGGCCTGAATGGTCTGTGTATCACCTTGTGGATGTTGTTGAATTTCTTTGCTATCTGTAGTCTGAATTCTATGTCTGTAATCAGGGCCAGTTTGTTCTGGATGTTTTCCACTGTTTGGGATCTTGGAGATTCATTCGTGGGTGTCGACTAAATAAGTCTTTGAAGATTGCCAGTTTTTCCTGACTGATTCTTCTTCATCTGTGAGGGCAGACTTATCTCTTTATGTTTTTATTTGTTAATTAAATAAAGTTGCTGCTGTTGGTGGTGACTGTGTTTTTTTGTTTGTTAGTTTGTTTTGCTTTTTGCCTGTCTTCCCTCCTCTGGCTCACTTGTGTGAGGGTCCAGAGTGGCAGGAAGGGTAATGATCTGGGAGGAAACCATTTAAAACTGCTTCACTGGTAGTCTGGCAGAAACTGGACAAGACCTTTCCTCTATTTCAGACCCTTTCTCCTACCTCTAGAAAAAGGCTATAGGTGCAGCCTTTTCCCCCAACTGCTGGTCTTATCAACAGGATTGGCAGGTGACCAGGCAGAGCCCTGCAGCTCTACACTGGTTTAGGTGCTCTTGTGGGTGTGGATCGGCTGCCTCTCATCTGGTTGGGATCACCCCTTTTTTCCAGGGGTAAAAGTGAAGCAGTGAGTGGTTGTCATTTGTTATTTCTCCCTCTGTTCATGGGTGGGCAAGGCCACTGGCAACTCAGTGCAGTGCAGAGACTTCCCACCTCTGAGATCCTGCCTATTCGAGCTGTAATCACAATGGAGGCCCCCTGAGGGCAAGCCACATCTGTATTCTGACCTAGAGCTGCAAGGGCTGCCAGCACCAGGTAAACTTTCCTGTATTTGTTGTTTTGCCCCTGCTTGGTGCTGAGAAGGGTGGGAAGGAAGTGTCCTGCAAGGCACAGACCACACCAGCAGGGTGTTTCCTGCTGAGGCTCTCTGTGGAGGAATTGGTAGTTGCAGCATGGGATTCCTGGGGACTGGGGTTCCTTAGGTTCCACTTGGGACATGCTGGTGCCTCTATTTCTACCCAGGGAAGACTTTTGCTTCTGGCTAGTGTGAGAAGGCTGCAGAGAGGAGTTTCTGGGCCGTCTCTCCCTTGACTGAGTTGGTGAGGTATGGTGAAAAGAAAAGCTGTTGGTTTCACTCACATCATTTGTCTCCAAAGGCGCTCTCCTACTCTTGTGTTGCAGCCACCTCCTGTGGTGTCCAGAGGTTGTAACAGTTTGTCCTGTGTTTCTCCAGGTGACTGTCTGATAGAACTCAGCTTGGATTTTCAGGTCAACCCTGAACCTCCTATGTTCACTTCTTCATAAAGGCTTCTTCATTGAGAGCTGCAATCATGCAGTGTCTTCAGTCAACCATCTTGGCTCTCCACTGAGTGTGGCTTATATATGTCTTTAAATGCTTTTAAGAAATGTAACCCAGGAAACCGATTCTGGTATAAGAGAGTTGCAAGAGGTGTGAAACAAAGTTTAGTCCCTGAGTTGATCTCTCAGAAAAAATGACAGGTCAAATCACACAACCCTGATTTTTAGAATAAGGTTCATAATTCTACCTCTATTGCTGACAAGCCATATCAGGAGCATGGCTGCTATCACCTAAGCCAGTGGTCCTTAACTTTTTTGGCATCAGGGATCAGTTTCATGGAAGACAATGTTTCCATGGACTTTGGGGGGATGATGAAATTGTGTGATTCAAAGACATTACATTTATTGTGCGTTTGATTTTTATTATTATTACATTGTAATATATAATGAAAGAATTATACAACTCTTCATAATGCAGAATGAGTGGGAGCCCTGAGCTTGTTTTCCTGCAACTAGATAGTCCCATCTGGGAGTGATGGGAGACAGTGCTAGCACCATTGCCTCAAGTCCACTTCAGATCATCAGACATTCGATTCTCATAAGGAGCATGCAGTCTAGATCCCTCACATGCACATTTCATAATAGGGTTCATTCTCCTATGAAAATCTAATGCAGTCATTGATGGACCAGAGGCAGAGCTTAGGTGGTATGAAAGTGATGGAGAGCAGCTGTAAATACAGGTGAAGCTTTGCTGGCTCACCTGCCAATCACTTTTTGCTGTGTGGTCCAGTTCCTTATAGGCCACAGACAGGTACCCATCCATGGCAGAGAGTTGGGAACCCCTGTCCTAGGCCATCTCTGACTTTGGGAGTTAGGAATGGTAGATAAGTGAGTTAAAATGTCATAATACTCTTTCCAAAGTGTAGGAAGTTTTTTCTTCATTAAGTACTTCCCTGTTGTAACTTTATGATTAGTTTCCACAATTCTGAAAAAGTTGATTTTTTAAATAGTATTGTTAAAGTTCTCTAGTTCCTTATTGATCTTTTGTATTGTTATATCCATTATTGAAAGTGGAATAATGAAGTCTACAGCTAAGTTTGCAAGTTTTTGTAGGCTTAATTGTTGTCTCATTAGAGAAATGAAAAGATGGAGTTTCCTCCCATCTTCTGTGACATCTTGACACCACTCGGAGTTTTTTTTTTTGTATGTGAGTATACTCTATGTTATATTTTAATTGTATTCTGATATGCCTTCATTCATTTATTCTGTGAATATTTTGAATATTGTGTGGAACAAAATAAAGAGAGCTAATCCTTGGCAAACCATTAATTCCCCTCCACCCCACACAAAAGTGAAATAACTCTGATACTTAGATTGTTAGAATACTCATATATCTTGTCATGGATATATATATGGAGTATAGTAGAAAATAATAATAATTATAAGCAGAATATGTTTCAATGTGTATGTAAAAAAACCACCCACCCTATTTTGGAAAAACTGATCATACTCTTTAAATTACTAATAAAGAAGTGGTAGTGTAATTAGGACTGGAAGTAGTAACAATAGTAATAAAAGTAATAAGGATAATGACAAGAAAAATTTTCTGAATGATGATGTACTTGGTAAACAAAGCAATTCAGGCTTTCATGTGAATTTTTACATTTGACATTTACAAATAAAAATGTACCAAATATACTCTTAATACTTCTGTAGCTCAGATTTTTCAGGAGGATTAAGAGAATTAATTAAGAAAATATGTAAAAATACATTTGAAAACTGAAAAAGCCACTAAAATGCAAAAGCAATCTTCGTTCTTTTTTTTAATTTTTAAATATTTTATTTTAAAGATGTGGGGTACAATTCAGGGTTAGGTATACAAACGTTGTTATGCAGGTACTCTTGTTGATGAGGTGTGCCCCCCTTCCCCAGGCAGATTCCAACTACTGCCAATCCCACCTCTGCACACCCCCAATCTCCCTGCAGTTTCCCACTACTGTCAATCCTTTTTTTATAGTATTATGATAGTTGCTCAAGGTCCACTTATGAGTGAGAACAAGTGATACTCAGTTCTTTGTTTCTATGAAAGATCACTCAGTATTATAGACTCTAAGTCCATCCAGGTTGCTGCGAAGCACATGATTTTTTTTCTTTATGGTTGCATAATATTCCATTGTGCGTATGTACCACATTTTTTTATCCATTTGTCTTTTGATAGGCAGCACGTTTGGTTCCATGTTCTTGCTATTGTGAATAATGCTGAGATAAACATACATGTGCAGGTATCTTTTGTAAAGAGTGATTCGAGTTCCTCCAGGTATATTCCCAATAGGGGGATTGGGGGATCATCTGGAAGGTTGATTGTTAGACATTTTAGGAATCACCACACTGTTTTCCACAGAGGCTGTACTAGTTTACCCTCCCACCAACAGTGTAGAAGTGTTCCCTTTTTGCCACATCCTCTCCAGCATCTGTTATTTTTTGAGTTATTGATGATGGCCATCCTGACTGGAGTTAGGGTGGTATTTCAGTGTAGTCTTAATTTGCATTTCTTTAATGACTAGTGAAACTGAGTATTTTTTTCATGTATCTGTTGGCTGCTTGTATGTCTTCTATTGAGAGCTGTCTATTCATATCTTTTCCCCACTTTGTAATGGGGCATTGTTTTTTTTTTCCTTTTCAGCACATTTGAGTTCCTTGTAGATCTTAGATGTTAGGCCTTTGCCAGACATGTAGCTGGCAAATATTTTTCCCATTCTGTGGGCTGTCTCCCTGCTCTCTTGATGGTTTCTTTGGCTTTGTAGAAGCACGTCAGTTTGATAAGGTCCCACTTATCTATCTTATCTCTTATGGTAAGGGAACCTGGGGTTTTGATCAGGAATTGGTTGCCAGGTCCAATTTCCATAAGGGTGTCTCCTGCATTTTCTAAGGTTCTTATAGTTTGAGGTTTTATGTTTAGGGTTCTGATCCATTTAGAGTTGTTTTTGTGTATGGGGATAGGTAGGGGTCTTGTTTTAGTCTTCTGCATGTGGTCAGTCAGTTTTCCCAGCACCATTTACTGAATATGTTCTCCTCTCCCCATTGGTTGGTGGTGGAGGCTTTTTCGAAGATGAGTTGGTTGAGAAATTGTGGTTTTGCTTCTGGAATCTCAAGTCTATTCCATTCATCTATATACCTGTTCTTGTATCAAAACCAGGCAGTTTTGATTATTGTAGCTTTAAAATAAAGTTTAAAGTCTGGGAGTGTGATACCTCCTGTTTTTTATTTATTAATTTATTTTTATGCTGAGGAATGTTTTGGCTATTCGCGGTCATTTATGTTTCCATATGAATTCCTGTATTGTTATTTCTAGGTCTGAGAAGATTGTTCTGTTAATTTAAAGGGTATTGCGCTAAATGTTTAGAATGCCTTAGGTAGAATGGACATCCTAACAATGTTGATTCTTCCAATCCATGAGCATGGAATAGTTTTCCACTTGTTTGTGTCATCTTTGATTTCTCTGATCAGTGTTATGTAGTTTTCACTATAAAGGTCTTTCACATCTCTGGTTAGGAAGATACTAAGGTATTTCATTTTTTGTAGCTATTGTGAATGGGATAGTGCATTTTATTTGGGATTCTGTTTGTTTATTATTGGTGTATAGAAATGCCACTGTCTTTTGCACATTTATTATATACCCTGAGACTTTGTCAAAGTCCTTTATCAGTGCAAGGAGGTTTTTGACAGATTCTCTTGGTTTTTGAGTTATAGAATCATGTCATCTACAAAGAGGAATTACTTGACTTCCTCTTTTCCTATTTGAATATCCCTGATCTCCTTCTCTTGTCTGATTGCTCTAGCTAGGACTTCCAAAACTATTTTGAAAAGGAGGGGTGAGAGTGGACATCCTTGTCTTGTTACAGTTCTCAGGGGAAATGGTTCCAATTTCTGTCTGTTTAGCAGTATGCTGGCTGTGTGTTTCTTGTAGATGGCACTTACTATTTTGAGTTATGTTCCATCTATGCTTAGATGTTTCTTCATTTTCATTTGTTTCCAGGTAACTTTTAATCTCTGTTTTGATTTCATTGTCATCCTAGGAGTTGCTTAGCATCATACTGTTTAGTGCCTATGTCGTTGTGGGGTTTGGGGAAACTTTGTTGGTGTTGACACTTATTTTTTTTCACTGTGGCCTGAGAAGGTGCATGCCAAAATTTCAATCTCCTGAAATTTGTTTATGCTTCATTTATGGCCAATGATGTGGTCGATCTCAGAATGTGTTCCATGTGGTGATGGGTTGAATGTATATTCTGTGGTTGTTGAGAGGAGTGTTCTGTAGGTATCAGTTAAGTCCATTTGTCAAGAGTCACATTGAGGTTCTGAATCTTCTTGCTGAATTTTTGTCTTGATGATCTGTCTTGTGTTGTAAGTGGGGTATTAAAGTCCATAGCTATGATAGTGTTAGAGTCAATATCTTTTTTAAGTTTGCCTAGAAGTTGCTTTATGAAAGTTGGTGTTACTATGTTGGGTGCATATATGTTTAGAATGGATATTTCTTGTTGATGGATTGAATCTTTTGTCATTGTGTGGTGACCTTCTGTGTCTTTTAGAATTTTTGATAGTTTATAGGGTATTTTGTCTGATATTAAGATGGTGACTCCTGCTTTCTTTTATGTCCTATTCATTTGAAATTTTGTTTCCCGTCCTTACTTTGAGTCTATGAGTGTTCTTTCTGGTGAGATGGGTACCTTGGAGATAATATATTGTTGCCTCATGATATTTTATCTATTTTGCCATTCTATGTCTTTTCAGTAGTGCATTTAGTCCATTCACATTCAGTCTAATCACTAAAATGTGATAATTTATCGCTGTCATAAGGTTCTTATAGAGCTGTTGTTGTTCCTGTTTGTTTGTTGTCTTTCTGTTGATTTTTGGGTTGGTTCATGTGTGTTTTCAATCTTTTTCCTGCACTCTTCTGAAGAACATTGTCATTCTTTTTTTCCTTTCTTCTGTGTTTAATACTTTCTTAAGTGCTTCTTGTAGAGCTGGTCTGGAGGTAGTGTAAGTTCTTAGGAATTGAATGTCTGGGAAACATTTTAATTCTCCCTCACTGATGAAGCTTAGCTTAGGTGGGTATGTTATTTTTGGTTGAAATTGTTTGTCTTTGAGAACTTTGAAGGTCAGGCTCCAAGCTCTCCTAGCCTGAAATGTTTCTGTAGATAAATCTGCTGCTATTCTAACTGGTATTCCCCGGTACATAGTCTAACCTTTTTCTCTGGCTGCCTTTAAGATTTTTTCTTTTATACCTACTTTATTTAGGTGAATTACTATGTGTCTAGGAGTTGGTCTTCTCATTTGTTGTCTTGCAGGGGTTCTCTGAATTTCTTTTTTTTTTTTGAGTTGGAGTCTCACTCTGTCGCCCAGACTGGAGTGCAGTGGCCGCTCCCAGCCACCGCACCCTCACCTGCTGGGCTCCTGCAATCCTTCCACCTCAGCCTTCCAAGTAGCTGGAATTACAGGCATGTGCTACCATGCCCGGCTGTTTTTTTGATTTATTGTAGAGATGAGGTCTCACTGCCCAGGCGGGTCTTGAACCCGCGGGCTCAGGCAATCCACTCACCTCAGCCTCCCAAAGGCATGGGATTACAGGCTGAGCCACCGAGCCTGGCTGAATCTCTTGTGTTTGAATGGTCACATCACTGGTGAGATGAGGGAAGTTTTTTAAAATAATTTCATGGAATGTCTGTTTTTGGGTGGTCGCTGTCTCTCTTTCTGCTTCAGAAAGTCCAATTATTCTTAGGTTTGGCCTCTTGAAATAATTGCTCATCTCTTGAATGTTTTATTCTATCTTTTTAAGCTTCTTTTTGATGGTTTTTACAGTTTGGGTTAGTTCTATATTTTGGTCTTCAAACTCTGAGATTCTTTCTTTGCTTGGCTAATTCTGCTTTCCATGCTTATCAGTTTGTTATTTATTTCATTGACAGTAATCTTACTGCTGTCATCTCAGATATCAATGCCTTAATTTTTCCTCTTTTCTCTCCTCAATTCTTTTTATTCTCTCTGTTAATGTCTTGATATCTAGGTTTGTAGTTTGAGACCAATCATTCTGGGGGCTCTTCATTGTTTACATTCTGTAGTCTGTTTTCCCAGTGTCTGACCTCCCAGGGGTCTGTGTGAGACTGATATTCTTCTTTTGGTTTTTCTTCATTTGTGTAGATTTTCCTCCCCCCTACTTTTCTTTCCTCTTCTTTAATTCTGTTGTTCAGGGTTGGTGGGGGGGAGGGGTTACTTTTAATTCTGTTTGCTCGATCTCCTATTCTTCCTTATGTGAATCCTCTGGATTTATTTATTTCTGAGGCTGGACTGTGGTTTGGGGGCTATACATTTTGCATTTTTGAGATTTAATTGAGAGGGTATTTGTGATTCAGAATCTATCTGCAGATCCCAGTATCCACTGATAGGTGTGTGGGGACCCTGGAACCCACTTCCCACTGTCTTACAATCTGTCCATTCAGGTGGGGTATAGGTTTGCTCCCCAAAAACAAAACGAGGTAAGAAAAAGGAAAAGAATGAAAAGAGGAAGGGAGGGCAAGAGGAAGGTGAAGAGACAGAAGAGTAAGAGGGAAAACAGACAGACATACCAACTAACTAATGAAAAGAGACACAAAGACAGACAAGAGTAAAAAATAAAACATACATACAATCATACAAACACAGAAATCCACAAAACCCTCCCTATTAATGTACTCTTCCTATACACAAACAGGAAGTCTAAAGAAAAAAAGTCAATAAAATAACAGAAACAAAGCAAGTATGAAAATGTTGTCAAAAACAGAAAGAGAGAAAAAAACTAAAACAAAAACAAAAATGAGCAAAACAAACAGACCAAAAAAGAAAAAAAAAAACAAAACAAAAATCAAGGAACCATACTCACTCTGATGTTGTCCCTGTAAGTCTTGCTTCCTTTCAATTCTGATCTCTAGTCCTTCCCCTCCACTCTCATCGCAGGCTGATAGGGTTGCTCTCAGCTTGGATCAGATGGCCCAGGCCTACTGTGGAAGGAGGGTGGATCAGATCTGGACTCACCTGGCTTGCTGCTTATCAAGTCTGCCACTCAGATCTGACCTGTGTTTTCCCAATCCAGCATGGGGGAAGGGCTTCTGTCTCTTCCAGATTGATCAGATTACCTTAGGTCCCAAGTTGGAGGCTGGGCGGAGCTGGGCACAGCTGGGTGAAACTGGGTGGGGTAATTCAGGTCTCTGCCTGGCCCTGGGACAGAGAAAATGACTGCAGCCAGTGTTTCCTAACTGGGGATGGGGCTCCTCTCTGGCACTCCCTGATCTTCTCTCTCCACTGATCGTATCAGGGGTTCCAGCCTTTTAGCTATAACTGGTGATGGTATTGACCAGGCGTCAGGTGATAAGAATAAGTTGGGTTCGGTAGGCTCTTCTCAAGAGACTCCCATGAACAGCAGACAATCCTGCATGCCAGTGGTTCCAGTCTCAGGGCGATGTGGGGTTGCAGTCATCTCCAGATGAGACCCCTATGTGCATGAACCCAAGTCTCCCCTCAGATGGACTTTCACTCACCCTCAGCACACACTCATTCTCACAGAGTCTTTTTGCACACTCACCTTTGTGGAGATTCTCACAATCCGACCTGTCCCATTGCCGTCTTGCTGGAAGTCCTCCAGCAATCTTATTTTCAAAACAAATTTCATATCTACCAAATACCATTCTATAAGTCTAGTTCTTCTTTGTAACTTACTTATCTGTCAAGAGGTCTGTTCTTTAAAGAATTTTTAATATAAGGTAAAATTTAATTTTTTCTTTCATCTTCAGTTACTTAGATGCTAGCCCAACAAAAAGACCCCATGACAAAGAACTATAATGAGATCATAAAATATTTCCAATGATAGTATTTCAGAGCCCATTTCAAATGAACTTTTGCAAGATGAGAGTTGTTGAGGATAAAGAGAGAGGCACATTTCAAAGAGAAGTTGCTATATTGTGTTTCTGGTATTATGATTTAAACACTTTTAATGATGGGGTTATATGTCAACGTGGCTACATTAGACTATTTCATAAAACATATAAAGCCTATAGGTATAATCATCCAAATAGAATTCTCTGCATAATAATAATAAGGGTAGAGAAGTAAGGTGGTATAGCAAACAGAATATTAGAAAATATAAAAATAATCAGTACATTTCTTCTTTGTAAGCAAAAATCAGCCAGCTCATCTAATAAAAACTAGAACACAATAAAAATATATGTATACACATATTTGATACATATAATCTTCTTGGTTAGCCAAAGTTCTTCAGAGAAACAAAACCAGTAAGAGTTATAGATATAGACATAGAGATATACATATATAAAAAATTATTATGAAGGATTAGCTCATGTTATTATGGAGACTGAGAAGTCTCACAATCTGCTGTCTGCAAGCTGGAGGTTAAGGCAAGCCAGTAAAGTAGCTGCAGTCCAAGTATGAAGGTCTGAGAATCAAGGGAGCCAAAAGTGTAAATTCCAGCCCAAGTTTGAAGGCCTGAAAACCATCAGGTTCATGGTATAAGTTCTAGTCTGAGTCTGAAGGCTCAAGAAGCAAAGCATTAATGTCCCAGGGCAGGAGAAGATGGATGTCCCAGTTCAAGGAGGCAAAATTAATTCATCATTTTTCTGTTTTTTTTGTTCAATTTCAGCCTTCAGTGAATTGAATGATGCCTACTCACATTGGTGAGGGTGATCTTCTATAGTTAACTGATCTATCCACTCAAATAGTAATTTCTTTCAGAAAGACTCTAACAGACATCCAGAAATAATTTTTTACCAGGTGACTGAGCATCCCTTAGCCCAATCACGTTGAAATGTAAAATTAACCATCATATCATTTTTTTATCATATCCTTTTCAGACATCCTATGGAGAGGCAGCATATTTTTCCAAAAGAACAGAAAAGCTGGACTATTTACTAGGTACCTATATTAGGAGATGATCAAGATCTTCTAAAGTTTTGTGAATTATTTTATTATATTCTCACAGACTCTTATGTAAAATTATTAAGCATCTTGTAACACAGGATTTTTTCCTGTTTGAATGAAGTGATATGTTTAGAATAATTTTGTGACGTAAAATAAAAAACAGATGTATAGGTTATTACCATGCTCATTTGTATACCCATCAACTCAAATTCATTAGTGGTACTGTGATGTCTTCCTCAAAAATTATATATAAACATAGAATGTGTTAGCTTTTGAAAATATCTTATTTTTTAGTGAAAACTAACACCCACTCTTCAATTACTTATGTTTAATGCCTTTGTGTCTTTGGTTTGTCTGGGGTCCGGGTGGCTGATAAGGCCCATTGTATCAAGAAGCAACAAAGTTATGTGCTACCTGCACCATATTAAGTTAAAACCTGCATGCAGTGTTATCATCATGGAATTCATTCACGTTAATCACAGAATATGAGAAAAATAAAGGCACAAATCATTTTAACTCTCCATGTCTCCAAATTCCTGGCCTAATAATGATGATTATTAAACATGCTTCTAATTTACTAATTAGAGAAGTAGTATTAGTCAATTTTGTACTAATACTACCAGAAAGAGAAGGAGAAGTCGTTATATTGAATAACTAGTAACTCACCAGGCATGCAATTTCTGTGAGACTGTTAGATGGCTTCTATTATTTTGCCCTCAGGACAAACTCATGTTGCTGAATCTTATACTAACTTCCTGACACAAGTTTGTCATAAGAATTGATGAGGCAACATAGGTAAATGTTTTTGGGACCTGAAAACCAAAAAAAGAAATAAAGCAATTATATTACTGCAGTGCAGCATGCCATACTTGAAAATTAATATAATTATGGCACATTGATTTCCTATTCACAACCTATGTAACTATCAGGATGTATATTTTCTTCTGCACTTTTATTAGCAAAAATTCACTGTCACTATTAAATTGCTTTTCTTTAAACCAAAAATTCTCCAGTTTTTATTGATTCATTTGGAAGGTTGAAAAACCTTAGAAGGACTGATAGTAAATCCAACCATTATAAAAGAGTAAAGGTCTCATAAGTGAAGTGGCCCCTTACAAGTCTTTGATCACAATGATGAAGAAAGTGGCTGTATTTATTCCAGCAACTCTCAAAATATAGAACTATAATTCTTCAAAAAAAAATGAAATATAACAGCAATTAGTATATGCAAGAAAAAAGAAAAGGTATAAATAATGAGTACCTTTCCAGATGACCGGTAATAAATAATTGAGCAAAGATGTGAAAAATAAATAGAAAAGTGTATATTTAAATAACCTGCTATGAGATATTAAACAAATCCTTTAGAGCAGGAAGATTTCTAGCATTTTAACAGGGTATCAAAGGGCTTACCGATAGTTTGAGTAATACACATTAATAGTAATATGAGTAGCAATAGTAGTAATGGGGATGAGGATAATTAAAAAATATAAAAAGGATAAAAATTTGCTCAATGATTCCTTAGCTTGCATGCTTTGTACTTCAGGACTTCATGCAAAATAGCTAATTTCACCATCATAACAAGCATGTAGCATAAAAACTACTATAAACAAAATAGATATAGTTATATTATGTTGCTCTCCTATTTACAAACCAGCTACCTAAAAGGAAGTAGGTGCTATGTGTAATTCTTGTCAGCTAAAATTAACACCCACTATTTAATTACCTTCACTTAACCATATAAGTATACACACAAATGCATGCTCATGCTAACTTATTTACACCAAAATTTTTAGCATCTTCTATTTAGGATTGGTATATGTTTGTTGGATCATATGAAAGCTTTTAATATTATGGTACAATACTGTTAATTTTGTCATTGGAAAGTTCACTGGAAAACAGAATGCTTTTCATATATTTATATAGAATGACATATACATGTCTCCTATATTATTCCTATATAGTTCTATTTATTGGAAACAGAACTAGATAATTTGAACAATTGATAGGGAGAACAAAATATTTCAAAATGTAGAAACAAATGTACTTTATCACATTGTGTATATATGAAAATGAAAGACACTTATTCGACATATGCCAAAATTTCCCTTCAGTTAAATGATTATTAGAAATATCAAATATCTTTTATGGGTGGCTATTGTGAATGGGATTGTGCTTTTTACTTGGATTCTGTTTGTTTATTATTGGTGCATAGAATTGCCATTGTCTTTTGCACATTTATTTTATACCCTGAGACTTTGCCAAAGTCCTTTATCAGTGCAAGGAGGTTTTTTGACAGATTCTCTTGGGTTTTCAAAGTATAGAATCATGTTGTCTACAAAGAGGGATAACTTGACTTCCTCTTTTAATATTTGGATACCCCTGATCTCCTTCTCTTGTCTGATTGCTCTAACTAGGACTTCCAAAACTATGTTGAACAGGAGGGGTAAGAGTGGGCATCCTTGTTTTGTTCCAGTTTTCAGGGGAAATGGTTTCAATTTCTGTCTGTTTAGCAGTATGTTGTCTGTGCATTTCTTGTAGATGGCACTTAGTATTTTGAGGTATGTTCCATCTATGCCTAGATGTTCGAGGGTTTTTATCAAGAAGTGGTGCTGGATTTTTTCAAAAGCTTTTTCTTCATCTAATGATATAATTATGTGGTTTTTGTTTTTATATCTGTTGATGTATTTATTTACAATTATGGTCTTATGAATGTTGAACCAGCCTTGCATCCCGGGGATGAAACCAACTTGGTCATGGTTGATGATTTTTGAGATGTGTTGTTGAATCCGATTTGCTAGGATCTTGTTGAAAATTTTAGCATCTATGTTAATCAATGATATTGGCCTGGAGAGTTTCATCTTTCTCAATAGCCTGGAATACTTTAAATAGGATTGATATCAGATCCTCCTTGCATGTTCTGTAGAATTCTGCTGGAAAGCCCTCTGGTCCAGGACATTTTTTTGTGTGTAGGTAGTTTTCTTATGACAAAGTCAATGTCCTGGATTGTTATTGGTCTATTAGGGTCTCCATTTCTTCTTGTTTCAACCTGGGGAGGTTGTGTGATGTCAGAAAGTCTGCCATTTCCTTTAGGTTTTCACATTTGTTTCCACTCAAAGAAATCAAAGAAACAAGTGGAAAAATATTCCATACTCATGGATTGGAAGAATCAACATTGTTAAGATGTTCATTCTACCTAGGCAATCTATAGATTTAGTGTGATACCCAACAAATTACCAGCAACCTTCTTCTCAGACCCAGAAACAACAATACAGGAATTCATATGGAAACATAAATGACCATGAATAGCCAAAGCAATCCTCAGCAAAAGACAGAAACAGAAACAAAAACAAAACAAAACAACAAAAAGCAGGAGGTATCACACTCCCAGACTTTAAACTCTGTTTTAAAGCTATAATAATCAAAACATCCTGGTATGGATAAAAGAACAGGCATATAGACCAATGGAATAGAATTGAGATTCTATAAGTAAAATATTAATTTCTTAGCCAACTTATCTTCGACAAAGCCTCCACCACCAACCACTAGGGAGATGAGAACCTATTCAGTAAATGGTGCTGGGAAAACTGAGTGACCACACGCAGAAGACTAAAACAGGACCCCTACCTATCCCCATACACAAAAATCAACTCTAAATGGATCAGAGACCTATACATAAAACCTCAAACTTTAAGAACCTTTGAAAATGCAGGTGACACCCTTATAAAAATTGGAACTGGCAACAAATTCCTGATCAAAACCCCAAATGCCCATCCCATAAGAGGTGAGATAGACAATTGGGACCTCATCAAACTGACAAGCTTCTGTAAAGCCAAAGAAACCATCAAGACAGCAGGGCGACAGCCTACAGACTGGGAAAAAATATTTTTCAACTATTTCTGACAAAGGCCTAACATCTAGGATCGATAAGGATCTCAAACGTCCTGAAAAGAAAAAAACATACAGCCCCATTACAAAGTGGGGAAACGATACGAACAGACAGTTCCCAAAAGAAGATGTATGAGCAGCCAACAGATGCATGAAAAAATGCTCAGCCTCACTAGTCATCAAAGAGATGCAAATTAAAACTACACTGAAATACTACCCTAACTCCAGTCAGGATGGCCATCATCAATAACTCAAAAAAATAACAGATGCTAGAGAGGATGTGGCAAAAAGGGAACACTTCTTCACTGTTGGTGGGAGTGTAAATGAGTACAGCCTCTGTGGAAAACAGTGTGGCGATTCCTAAAAATTCTAAAAATCAACCTTTATGTGACCCCACAATCCCCCTACTGGGAATATACTCCGAAGAACTGAAATCACTCTATAAAAAAGTTACCTG
Source organism: Carlito syrichta (assembly GCF_000164805.1). Classification (NCBI taxonomy): domain Eukaryota; kingdom Metazoa; phylum Chordata; class Mammalia; order Primates; family Tarsiidae; genus Carlito; species Carlito syrichta. The sequence goes on from NW_007249769.1 coordinate 194,122, forward strand.
CACATGTATGTTTATTGCAGCATTGTTCACAATAGCAAGAACGTGGAACCGACTGTGCTGTCCATCAAAAGAGGACTGGATAAAAAATGTGGTACACATGCACAATGGAATATTATGCAGCCACATAGAAGAACAAAATCATGAACTTCACAGCAACCTGGATGGACTTAGAGTCTATAATACTGAGTGATTTTTCACAGAAACAAAGAACTGAGTATCACATGTTCTCACTCATAATTGGACCTTGAACAACTATTGTAATACTATAAGAAAAGGATTGGCATAGCAGGATACTGTGGGGGGGATGGGAGGGCGGGGAGGTGAGACTGGCAATAATTGGAATTTGCCTGGGGAATGGGGGGTACACCTCATCAACAAGGGTACCCACATAATTAATTTTGTAAACCTAACCCTGAATTGTACACCACAATTTTGAAATAAAAAATTTAAAAGATTAAAAAAAGAAATATCAAATATCATAATAACATTGAACAGTAATTATTGACATTTATTTAATGCTTAGTAACCTGTCAGATTGGGAAACTTAGTAACCAATTGTTGTTTATTTTATCGAATCCTCGGTAATCCCCAATAATATATTAATTTTACATTATCTTCTTTTGAAGACTAAATTAAGTAAAATATTTAATATACTTTTATAAACTTAGAAGGGAGACATACATTTGTGTTGAAGTATTACAATGCCTGTTTCTACACCTATAAAATCCAAATAATGAGTCAAATTGTGATTTAACTTTTCAATGCCCAGTTCACCATGCAACTGATATTTGCAAACCTGGGCAATTTATAGTTAGCTACCACTTAAAATCTTAACTTAATGAAAAACCTATTAGATTTACCAATTAAAAAAAAACACTGCTAATGGGTTAGGGATTAGTAGGAACCAAATAATATGATGGATCTATAATATACATTTTGTAAAAGTACAGCACTAGCTAAAGTTGTAATGAAGATTGCAATGAAACAGAACAAACAGATAAATGTCTTTGGATAAGTTTGAATCTCACATTAAAAAATCAAGATTCCATTCAGCAACTTACTCTTCCTGCAAGACATTGCTTATGGCTTCCAGAAGTTAATTTAAAAATCCACTGTGAATGAAATTCATGAGGTAGATACCAGGGATTAAAATAGAATATGAAGAGAAAGCTATGGAAGGTTATCAAATGTTCCTTTATAATCCAGTACTGCATTTCAATACTTAATATATGAAATATTATTTTTATTTAAAATATAAGTAGAAATATGTATTTTCCTAAATTACTTTCTGTGGGATACTAGCAAGTTTTTCAGCTTTCAGAAACTCTACGATTCTCCACCCATGAGAATATCACAAGTATAACCTAGTCTTACATCTCTGATTATAGTAATGCTAATGTGTTTTAAAGTTTTCTTTCTCCACTGTAGTCTTTGTTACTTCTATATTTTTTTTAAAAACTGAATTAATTTTAATTGACAAATAATATCTTTGTATTTCATGAGGTGTAATGTGATGTTTTGTTCTATGTACCATATCTTTTAGAATAACTCAATCAAGTTATTTAACATATTAATCAACTCACCAACTTATCATTTTTTGTATTGAGAACATTAACAATCTATTCTTTTAGTAACCTTGACATATGCAATGAATTATTATCAATTGTGGTCACCATGCAGTACAATAGTTCTCTAAAATTTATTCCTGTTATCTAGCTGAAAATTTGTACCCCTTGATCAACGTTTCTCCTTCATCCATACCCTCTTCTCTCTAGCCTCTGGAAATGAGCTTTCTACTCTGTGCTACTATAAGATCAGCTTTTTTAGATTCCACAAATAAATGTGATCATACAGTGTATATATATAGAGAGAGAATTTGTGTCTGTGGTTGTTCTCCATTTTCCTTGCTGGAAGTTCTTCTCAGATATCAAATGTCTGGGGATCCTTGACTACCTGCTCGTAATTAAGAATAGGAAAATAAATTGTGTGAGATTACCTTGAATTTTACTGTGAAATTATCTAGATTTTTTTTGTACTGAGGAATGCCTTATTTTAGTATCTTTACATGATTATGTTTTATCTGATCACATTTCACTGAGAAGAGTTTTCTCATCTCTTGTCTGAATGATAAACATCCAGCTGGCTGCCAGAGATCTGGAAACAAACCTGTGTGAGGATTGAAGAGAGCAGTGAATTCTCAGCATCTAGCTTTTAATATGTATATGGCCATGGCCCATAGTCACTTAACATCTCCTCAACTGTGCCTGATATTTTCCAGTTCAGAAACATTCTAATTTACCTTATCTAGAAGAGTAAACTTCTGGGCATCTGGTGTGGTGGGAGAGAAGCAGTCTTCTAGTGACATAGACTGGATAAAGGGATCTGAAAATCTAAAGGTTTTTCAACAGTTTTCACCCTACTCTTTATTTTAGCTTCTCCCTTCCATACCTGATTCTACGAGTACCTGGGGATAACATTTCCTCAATCTCTGAGGATTCTGTAACGTAAATCTGGTTGGTTCTCAGCTTTTCCGAAGGTCTGTCAGAGATTCAGTTTTCTTAGTTCTGCTAAGTTAATTTTCACTGGTCCATTTGCTTTCCAGCTTTCAAAATGTTGTTACTGTTTTATTCTTTCCTGTTCTCTCTGTCCTTGTGATTCCTAGTAGAGTTTTCATATGAAGTGAAATTAGATGTGTATATTCAATTTACCATCTTATTATCTTCTGCCTCTGGAGTAAAGCACTAGGGATTTACACATTTAGGAAACCCAGAGTAGTCTTCATGGCAGGAATTCAAATACATAAACTACATTTAATTTGAAAATGAGATACATCTAAATTCTTCAAGGAATTAAATCAAAATATGATAAAAAGAAAGAAAATAAATCATTTTTACTGCCCCCATTTGGTTGTTCATCCTTTAATGAAGTTGTGAAGACCTAAACAATTTATTTTATAGAAAGCCTACACTTCTGATGTCAAGTAAAGAGTTTTCTTTCCATTTATTAGGTTTTCAATATAAATAAATAAATAAACCCTTTAGTCCTTCTTCTGGTCGTAGGCTTGTCACTTTAAATAATTCCAAGTGAGGAGGCATGAAGATTACTGCATGTTAATGGCATATTTTGGCATACATTGAGATTACTAATTTTGTTTGATAACAACAACAAAAAAAAGTTAAAGCAGACTGGCTGTCTGGTGTGACTGAGCAAGCCAAGGAACACAAATGTACAGCATCTAAGAAATGAAATGTGATGGAAAATACATTGTGAAATCTAAAGGAGTAATGAGAAAGGATTTACCCCCTGTGGGCTTGCTTTACCTAGTAACTTACCATTCTTTAAATATTGCTAGTATTTAGGATACCAAAATAATATTTCAACCTGTCACATGTTCTAAATGAATTATATTTAACATAACATTAAAAATGAGTGAAATAACTTGACAGCATGGGTAGCTCATTCCTAAAGTCCATGAATTATGTTGCATGCATACTGTGTGAAGAGCAGTTCTTTAGAAAGAATAGTAATTATAAAAATAGGAGCTAAAATTACAGTTTCAGATATGGAAGAGCTTAAAATATAGGTCAGGTTCAGAAGGCGTAGCCAGAGGAGATATATATTTTTTGAATGTGAGAAGGGACTATGTGGAATAGTGTAGAAAAACTAGATAGAATGATAGTGGATCAATTTAAAAACAGTCTAAACTGGCCTCATTTTTTTTGGCCAACATTTAGTGAGTACTTGTTCCCAAGACATTCTGCGCTTGGTGTCTGGCATAAAGAAGTAAAAATAATCATTACTACTGTCTACTGAATGCATATTATGTGACAGGAATTGTGATAGGCAGGGTATTAATATACCCTTTATTACTTATTCCCCACAACAACTTTGGATGTGAGTCATTATTATTCCTAATGACTTTTCCAATATTTATCAGTTGGGTTCTCCATAAGGAACAGAACCCACTCCAATGACCATAATTCATAGAAAAAATGAGTGTTTAAAGTGAAACCACTTATAAAGTTATACAATTAATTATATAATTAATTACAAGTTACAGAGAGAAGCCACAAAGAGCACTGCAGGAATCCCAGTGTGAGTACTGGCAAAACTATCTAACACTACCTCTAGTGTTTAAGGACCTGGGAAAGGATTGTGTAAAGTTAGACCCATTGAGAGAAACAGTCTTTGTCTGTTGAGGGACGCAACCAGCATGGTATAACCCACCTCATAGGGAGATAACCAGGGGAATACATATTTGATATCACTCTCCTTTCTCATCCAAATATGCTTGGATTTGAAATTTATCAAACTCAATCAGAAACTAGATAAACCTGATGATGTACTTTATATCAGACAATCTGAACAGAGAGTAGAATTTAAGGAGTTGGAGAATGGACATGGGGAAACCTACAAAAGCTATCCAGCACAAAAGGTCATGCAGTAAAGAGAAGAGCAGAATTTGAGCTCAGGTATAAATGATTCCACTGCTCATGGGGTTTTTCACTGAATATTTCAATCTTACACAGTTCTGTTTTTGTAAGATTATAATTTGGTGAGAGACAATCCTAACTACAATATTTCAATAAGTAAAATGAACAAGATTAAGAAGATAAATTGATATTTTGGAGGAATGCTTACCTTTATCTTATAAACTTCAAAATCTTAGGTCTTGCTATGGCTTTAGAGTTTGCCAGGAACTTGGAGTTCACTTTAGTCTGATGCTTCAATGACCCAGAACATATTCAAGGCTAAATGGACCTGAAATTCTAGAAAATTTATTAAAAAGATGTCAACTTCCAGTGCATATTTAACAACAACTGAGCCTTCCTTGTACACTCAAATATTGGACTAGAGACTGATCTCCAAGAAGTTGGTCTACAGAGAGACACAGATGAAAGAATTCTGAGAAATACCTGTGCTATAGGACTCATCTAAGGTAAAACAAAATTCTACCAGAGGCTGGACACGATAGCTCATGCCTGTAATCTCAGAAATTTGAGAAGTTGAAGCAAGAGGATAGCTTGAACCCAGGAGTTCAAGACCAACCTGGGCAACATAAAAAGCCTGGGGTAATGGTACATGCCTGTAAGTCCCAGTTACTCAAGAAGCTGAGGCAGAAGGATCACCTGAACCTAGGAGGTCAAGGCTGTGTTGAGCTGTGGTCATCCCACTGCACTCCAGCTTGGGGGACAGAGTGAGACCTTGACTCAAAAAAAAAAATCTAGTGGGGGCTTTTGTTTTCGCCAACATTTTCTCATCTTCAAGTAAAAGCATTAATTTCCTTTCCTTCTGGCAAAGACCATTTGCCCTCAAGATGAAATTTTTGTTCTACAAAACATATTTTAGTGATCTTTGTCAACCTAAAGTGAAAGTAGGAGTGGACGTACAATTCTCATTCAAGGTAGACTATAATATTTATCACCAAATTTCATTATTCATACAAAACCTCACATTAATTGTTCCTCGATATGTTCCTGGAATTTTTCCAAAGAATAATACTTTAATATAGATATTAGCAGAGTCACTACTTATGAATCAAGTGGAAAAGGAATTCTGTTTTTGATTCACTTGTAAGACTGTGGCAAACTAATTAACATATCTTAATTTTGCGGGGCAAATTTGAAAGCATATAAACATAACTCATGCTAAAAACTAAGATCTGACACTTAGTAAATACTTCATCCAATTGTTCTCTGGGAATAGATTTCTTAATAATGAGATTATTTTTCTCCCATTCCTTTCCAATGATTGCTATAACTGACAGTAGCAAAAAACAATCTGCAGTCTTGGTAATAGCATTCTGAGAAAAAAGTAAACTCCTGTTTGCTGTAAATATTTTTAAAAATGAAATCAAATCATTTTCTATACACCTTTATAGTTGGGAAGCTTTTCTAAGATGACTGGTTCTTAACCACTAATTGCTGAGTAAATCGAATCCCTGTGAAAGGAAGTGACTTTACCAAGGCCATCTTGCTTTTTTGTTGCCTTTATTTCCAAACTTTAATATAATGATCTATCTAGCCATCCCTGTCCGTAATGATGCAGCCAGCTTTGAGTCCTCCTCTATCAAATAAACTCTGCTACCTCCATATCAAAATATGTTGATTTCACATGAGGAATATCTTTTCAATTCAGCCCTGTATTGCCTATCTTCCTGTTACTGTTCTAGTTCAATCTGCCATCATCTCTTGTTATAGAGTTTTGACTGATCTGTTTTAAGTCATCAGGGACAACATTAAAAAAAAAAAGCAAAACAGCCAGGCTCGGTGGCTCAGCCTGTAATCCCGCACTTTGGAAGGCTGAGATGAGTGGATTGCCTGAGCCCGCCTGGGCAACTTGGCGAGACCTCATCTATACAATAAATCAAAGAATTAGCCGGGCATGTTAGCATGCGCCTGTAGTTCCAGCTACTTGGAAGGCTGGGGCAAAAGGATCGCCGGAGCCCAGCAGGTCGAGGCTGCGGTGGCTGGGAGTGGCCACTGCACTCCAGTCTGGGCTACAGAGTGAGACTCCAACTCAAAAAAAAAAAATGTGTAAACATTCCCTTTTCTCCGCATCCACACCAGCATCTATTTTTTGTTGTTGTTGTTGTTGTATTCGATTGGTGTAGGCCATTAAAAAGAATGAAATAATGTCTTTTGCAGCAACTTGGATAGAATAGGAAAACATCATCCTAAGAACTAACTCAGAAACAGAAAACTAAACACCTCATGACGTCACTTATAAGTGGATGCTAAATCAAGGATTCACAAAGACAGAGAGAATGGTATAATGGACACTGGAGACTCAGAAGGGGGAGGGGAGGAAGTGGTAAAGAGACAAAAAATCACCAGTTGGGTACAATGTGCATAGATGATGCTGGAAAGTATACATAAACCCCAGACCAAAAACTATTTGCACTTACTAAAGCTATTGAAATAAAAAATAATCAATAAATAATTAAATAATAAATAAATAAATAAAAATACAAAGATATTCTTAACTCAGTCTCAACTACTCAAGCATCTTTTTAGCCATTTATTTACCAATCATGCAATCCAAATAGATGCCCAATTCTTTAGTAAATGAGCTCTCCCTTTTCCTCAAACATGACAGTCTAGCACACTTTCAGAACATACTGTTCCTTCTGCCTAGAAAGCTTTTACTCTTGATTGTCTACTGAATATTTGTCCCATCTTTTGAGATGCTGCTCAAATGTTACATCTTTTGTAAAATCTTCTTTAACACCCAGGACAGTGAAGCCCTCACTACTCTGCTTTTGCAGCATGATGCACAATGATGTACCATAAGCCTTTTCTTTTGTTGCAATATCACTGAAAACAAGGGATGTATTATGCTCTACTTTGTATTTCTCATGTTTACTACTATGACTGGAACATAATAGAAAGCTTTGAGATTTGCAGAATGAGTTACTTAGTGCGTTCGTTTATTAATTAGTTATCCAATGCATACATTTCTTAATTAGTTAAGTCCTGATCATATGGGTATATTAATAAATGTTAGGTACTTCCATGGAGAGATGGCCCTCTGTTATTTTCTCCCTTGGTATTGTAAGTTATGACACTAATGGGTTAACTGGGGCCAGTGGAGAGAGGGTTGGTCTTTAGATTGCAGCTTTGGAGGGCGTACCTATATTTAACACTGGTTTTCATAGAGAGTTGCCAATTAATACTAGCCAATGAAGTAATAGAACAAATGCTTCTCTGGTAAGATGAGTTTTGGTGTGCAAGACAAACAAATAATTAACTATGTTATTCTATACTTCACATTTGACCAATGACATAAGAGATTTGAGGAGTCTCTTCTAGACCTTCTTGAGGCTTCTTGTTTTGGTCTTTCAATTCCAGGATCACTATAGGAGTACATAGACAAATGACCTATGAGGAAACTTGAGGTTTAAGAGTGCTAAACGTTTAACTGTGGATGGACTTGAAAAAGTTGAACTAGACCACCTGTAAATTAGTGAGGTTGATGACAGAAAGCACTTCAAATAAGGCAGACACCTGTCAGCCTACTCATTTTTCTTTTGGAAGATATTAATGACAATGCATTTACAAAATTTGCAGTATTTCTGAAGTATAGCACAGACCCATTTCATTTTCATAGTTTGGACCTGGAAACATTTACTCTAAAGATAACAACCAGATCCTCTTTGTGCGAAGAGCTCACCTCTGTCAATAAATTTGTCCCATTGATAGTACCAAGAATCTGCAATGGGAAACTCCGTGGGTCTTTGTGTTTAACTAGAGCTGATGTGTTCACTCATTTGGTGCAACTCTTCCATTCCAGAAAAAAAAAAAGCAGGTATCTCTTCCCAGTCTCCAAAACCTTTGGCTCTGATTGGCTTTTGACCCAGACAAATTCTAGGAAGACAGCTACTCTGTTTTTGGCCTGTGATGTCTGGATCCTACCATGTGCCTGTCTTTCCTATAGTTCTGTGGCCCGTCATCATTTGTCTATGTAACCTTGAGCATGACAGATTCATTGGGTGAAAAAGAGAGGATCTTGATATCTTCCAAATCACTTCTTGGTTGACTTAATGATATATCAGTTTCTACTAAATAAAAAATCCTGATGTTGTCAGTTTGACAAGGAAAACTAAATTTTGCTTCAATCTGGATAATGTCAGTGAATAACGAATTGCTTTCTTTTGCCTTTCAAGTGCCTTATACAAAGACAAAAAGTAATTTGTTTTTGTAACATTTAGAATCTAAATAGGATGACATTGTCTTTAGTGTGCAAATACGATGACATTGTTAAATTGAAGTACTTTATAAAAGAAAGCCTTTTAGGTAATTCATTTATCAGAAAGATTCTTTTTTATTATTTATTTATTTACTTAGACTTCTATTTCAGGTATAAATTGGGGGCTAGGAAATGGAGAAATAAAATTCTGTTACAGATCCCGAGAACATGTAAACAAATGACATTATCCAGAATTCATGGATACATAGTCTATAAAATATTTCCCAAGAGAAGAAAAGTTTTTTTAAAATAAAATGGAGCTCTTGACTTTTGAGGGACATAGATTGATCTTAATAACTGAAAAATGTCGATGCTCAATTGGAAATATTATTAAAGAAATTTTTATTCTTTACCTTTGTTATAAAAAATTTCATGTAGCAATTTAGATTGACGATAACTAAGAAATTCTTTGAAAGGAAAGGTTAATCATACTGGAAACTGCAAAATTTCTTTAATAAAAGGTCACAATTAAAATTGTGAAAATATTCGGCTGCTCATTCCATTTCTTTTTACTTGTTTCATTAATTTTAAAAATAAATTTATTCATGAATATATAGCTATCCAAAAATAATTTTGTTATGAATTATGTAAAAAAGAACAATACTATTTTTTCATCTCATAATATTTAGTAATGTAAGAAACACATAATAGAGAATAATGAAATCATATCTAGAATCTATAAGGTGAAGAAAAATGAGACTAATATCATCACTAATATTATTCTTGTACAATGATTGCACACAACTTGACAGGTATGAAAAATGAGCATTTTGGTTTCAAACACAATCAAGACAATCAGAGAATGTATTTGATAACTAGAGAATTTGCTGAAAAGTTGAAAATGGGGCTTATACCTTTAAAAATGAAAGCAGAATGACCCTGATAATGTCAGATTTTAAAAACAGAAAGCAGAATGATCCTGGCAATGTCAGAATTTTAAAAACAGAAATCAGAATGACCCTGAAAATGTCAGATTTTCTCACTTTATTTTTATTCCTGGAAGTGTATCTGAGAAATGACTAGTGTGCTTTTTACGACTAATTAGTAGGCACTGAATGAGGTGCCAAGGACCACCTAGACCAAAGTCACAATAGCCTAAGGATTCTCTCACACTCTAGGCTGAGCAAATGCCAAGGCCTATCCAATAGGGAAAACATCTAATGATGTGTACATATATAAATGACAAAATTTAGAAGCGTATAAAAAATGTAAACGTCATCTGGTTCACGTTGCTTTGAGCATGGGAAAAACTGCCCTGAGAATCGAAGATGGTTGACCTAAGGTTACTCAGTGAATTACTGTCAAACCTGGGGCTAATTTAGGCTTACTGACTGCCAACACTGAAGTCTTGCAAAGAGCATTTGTGCTGCTTCAGGTGATGTTTTTGTAGCCAGTGTTTCCCTGCTGCTTGCTGCAATGCTGTGTGCTTTCTGTTTAGATTTTATCCATCCACCTTGATAAGGTACTTGAAATTTCCCACCATACAATTAGCAAACAGTGGCCCATAGGTAATCCACATCTTGGCATCAAGAAACAATATTCCCATAATCATGCATACAGCTCTTTTCCTACTGTCATTTTCCACAGCCTTCACTTACCCTGCATGCTCATGACATGCTGGTCAAACTTGACAGTTCTTGGGCTTGTCATGCACTTTCATTTTGCTCCAGAAGTTCTTAAGCCTGAAATTCCGTCTACTCAATTACTTTGCTGTCTTTTAAAGTCTTTCTCACTAAAAATAAAGGAAAACAACACAAATGCTCTAGCAATAAAATGTATAGAGAAAATGAATAGACCATTTATAGCTAGTCAGCAATTATATAAAAAGTGCTCATCTTAATACAAAAAGTGCAAATTCGAATGAAATGCCATTTTTCATCTTGGAGGTTAGCAATGAAAGTTTGTTAATAAGTACTATGAACAAAAATATGTGGAAATAAGAAATCACATAAACTGTTGGTAAGAATGTATAATTATATATTCATTCACATGCACATTAAAGGGTTGTGCAAGACAATATATATCAAAATTCATGCAAATATGTATACATGAATATGCATGTGACTTGATTCTATGTGTGCTAACTATATACTGGACAAGTTCAACCTCTGTATGGTAATAACAATTGTTTACATTTATGTGGTGCTTTATAGCATTCCAAACACATTCAAATTTAATTTCTCATTGAAAATTCAGGAATTTGTACATTCTAAGATGTCTTGAAGCAAAATAAGTTTATATTTTATGACATTCATATGAAGATATTTATTTAAAGAAATAGAGCTGGTTTGGAGGACTCAGAATTTTTGCATTCATAACTAGCTTTATAACTCTTCATATAGGTGGTGGTGAAAATGGGGCTTATACCTTTAAAAACAGAAAGCAGAATGACCCTGAACAAGACAGGAAATGGCCAAAAGCAGTAGGTATTAGGCATGTTGGAATCACTACCTTCTTTGCCACGCATTTTATCTCATTCATAAAGAAATCGCTCATCTGCCTGTTTAGTTTTGAAAATGATCACCTCCCATGTACCACCCCCCAACAGATTCAAGAAGCTAGATGTCTACAGAGAATCTTGAAATCAGTATCCCTTTCAAACACAGTATGACCTGTACATATTTTATATAATTCTGTACATTAAATGTGAAATTGTGTCATTTTATTTCAATTCATTTCCTTTCATTTTATTCATAACTGTCTCCAACTGATCAAAGAAAAGCAAGATCCAGAGAATGGGTTAAATTTGAAAGCTTATGCTTGATAAAATATTCAATATGCCAATAGTTGAGTTTTCTTGCCTGAGCTCAAAACAGTGCTGTGAAGTCATTCTTGCATCTTTTCTAAATATCTTACTGCAAAGGAACTCTTGCCAAAACACACAAGTACCAACTCTCCTCTAATTAGCCCTTAAGGAATTGTTTTTAAAGTCTTAATTTCCAGGGCACAGATGTAAGCTTAAGTTCTAATTATGAAAGACATGGGCTTCCTTTTCAATTTTTTTCCCCTTTTTATTCCATTTGCTGACAAATGGGACGACCCACTGTGTTTTCTTCAAGGATAATTTTCCAAAGGCAGAAGAGAGGTTGGAAAGCAATGGAGCTCTTTCATGAATGGAGATTGTACAACACAAATGCAACACATTTAGTCTCGCCTTGGGAAATAATGCCATGCTTGTACTCTGAATTATGTGTGTGCTCAGAGCATTCAGAAGTGCATGCATACATGTATTTACATGTGTACACATGAGCACATATGTTAACACTAGTGAATAGAATAGAAAAGAGGATGAGTAAAGAAAAACCGTGAGAAAGAGAAGAACCTGGCTTAGTAATATAGTGCTGATAATACACCAAACACCAAAAAGGAACTGCAGAATTGAGGATTCTGGCAGATCATTTGCATTTTGAAACGTAAAAAGAAGATTCTAGAGATCTGTATGTCAGCTTCAGGCCAGACCTCAGAAATGACAAAGATTCTTAATTGTCTATCCAGTACACATTCTCTCTTATTTTCTTTCTTTGTCGGGGACTAAATAATTAAAGCATGAAACTGTCTACCTAGAAAAGCAGAGTCCAGATAAGAATAGTATGTGTCTTTCAAAGTACAGAAAGTGCTGGTCAAGGACAAAACTAATATGAAATGTTGACAAAATAGTCTGAGTCTGGGTACAGACACTTCTTGATAGAGGGGAAGTTTAATGTTGAAGATTGGGGAAGTCTGAATGCCTGATTGTAATGTGCTTGTATATAAACTTTGGAATAAAGAGAACGGGGTCACTCGGGGACTAGCCCCGGTGCCCTCCCTTTGCAGCTAAAGAGTCTCGTATTCCTTTTAGTCTCCACTCACTCTTTCAGGTACCCCGTTAACTCCGGATGGTCCGGACATTTCTTATTTGTTTATTTATGCATTTCAGGATGTCACTCTTTTGCCTAGGTTGGAGTGCAGTGTTGGGATCATAGCTCATTGCAGCCTAGAACTCGTGGGCTCAGATGATCCTACTGCCTCAGCCATCAGAGTAGCTGGGATTACACTGGCACACCACCTCGCCTAGTTAACTTTTTTGTATTTTTCAGAGATGATGTCCGGTCATGTTTCCAGGCTGATCTCAAACTCCCGGTCTCAAGAGATTGTCCCGACCCGGCCTCCCAAAGTGCTGAGATTACAGTAGTGAGCCACAATGCCCAGCCTAAAAAAATATTTTGTATAGCAAATAGTCAACTAAAAATATATATTTGCCATTCTTCTTTACAAGTAAGCTGTCATGTGGCAGTTTTGGCCAATGAGATATAAGTAAAAGTCATTGGGTGGAGCTTCTGAATGAAGCTGTCAGAGGTGTTCGAGTTTGTCGTCACACAGGTTTTGATCCTTCTCCTCTCTTGCTCTTGCTCTCTCTCTCTCTCTCTCTCTCTCTCTCTCTCTCTCTCTTTTGGCCTGGAAAGAAAACAGGATGGCTAGAGCTGTAGTGACAACCTTGAGAAGAGAAGGCACAGACTATGGGAATCAGAAAGGAAAAAACCTGGAACATGGATGGCTTTACAGAACCACTGGACAAGCTTCAGACATCCTATTGTATATTCCGGTAGAAGAAAAACAACACCCTACTGATTTAATTTACTTTTTTTCAGTTTTCTGTTAGTATCAACTGAATGCAATCCTCAACTGGTTAAGAGGGGCTCTATAAAGGGGATATTTAAATCACATAACGTTTGCACATTGAGGACTCTTCAAAATCTGAGAATGTAGGGCTCTGAAGTGGTCCCTCTACTTCCACTAAACACCATTAAGTAATAACTGAATTAGAATTCATGGACATAGGCAAATATCCCACATTCTCACATATACCAGGAAAAAGTCAACAACAGTCATCCTAACAGCAAGACTTCCCAGAAAGAAATGGCTGTGTAGATATGCCAGCAGCTATCATTTTTCAAAATTGCCTAGGACAACATAATTTCTTTAAATCTATATTTACAAGACTAGTTTCCAAATGGAGTGATGTAGAGTGAAGTGTTCCAGAATTGATCTGAACAGTAGCACAGAAAAATGATGGCAAAGCAAAAACCAAAATTAGCTCAGCGTTGGTTAATCCTCAAATGAACTTCCCCCCAGCCTCAGTTGGTTCTTGCCCCTACACGTGTCTGCAACCTACATTTCATCTTACCCTCTTTCTTTCCTCCTCCCGTATCTTTGTCTCTAGCTACCTGTAAATCCATGTAATTAATAAACACATCATGGTATTTCCCACCTCTAGCTTTTTACTCAGGCCAGTTTTTCTGCTTGCCTGCTCTTTCTCTCTTTACCCCTTCTTCTAAATAATTCATATTTGTCCTTCAGAACTCAACTTCTATTCTGCTCTTCCTGAAAGGCTTCTGCCCCTATTCTTTTCATCCTGCCTTCATCTATAATGAACTAGGTGCCTCCCCGCTAGGTGCTAGCTGGGCTTACCACTATTATAGGTCTTATGTTATCATCACATTGACTTCTTGTTTTTTTTCTGGATTTGTTGCTTGAAAGAAGGAACTATTTATGATCCGTTTCTGATTTTTAAGCCCTAACAGAATACCTGTTACTTAGCACTCATTAAATATTTGTTGATAGAATGGATATTATAAATTATTTAGAAATGCTTTTGATGTTTTTCCACATCTGGGATGCTTCTCTAGAATTGATGTTATGTAAAATATGTCCTGAGAGTAATTTGCTGATGTAAAGCCAGGAACTAAGCAAACTTCACCATAATGCCAAATAAACTCTGAGATAATTTTAGGTTGAACACACAGAAGGAAATAATATAGAACTCTTTTCTTCATTTTAATATTTATGACAAATTAATCTAGTGGTTTAGAAACTTCTCCTCTTTTATTATTGTGTGATTTTGTAAATATTATTGATCAAGAGGCCTCTGTGCATGAACTAATTTATGATTAGAAGTTGAAGGAAGATGACATGGTTAAAGTGAAGGGTAGCACATACATACATTTATTCATGTGAAGTGCATTGGGAAGGCTGGGCTTGTCCCCCTTCAGGAAATTGACAGATCCAGTGTAACACCCTGAAGAGATGAAGGAGTACCTGACATTAGCTCAACCAGTACCTGTGGTGGACCTAATAAACTAATCACAGCAGTTTTCACACAGCCCTATGTGTTTCTCTGGAATCATTTTTAACATAAATCTTCAACCAACCATTAACAGAGTCACCCTGTTGGATAACAGCGTTTTTGCTAGATAAGGTTTGGAAATCAATGAAATGATTAACCTGTATGACAGAGAAAGAGAGAGAGAGAGAGAGAGAGAGAGAGAGAGACAGAGAGAGACAGAGAGACAGAGATAGAGAGAGAGAGAGAGAGAGACTGACAGAGACACACAGAGAGAGAGAGAGACAGAGAGGTATTGATTGATTGATTGAAGAATTATCTGTAATGAGATAAGGTAGACCCCAGATTGATTGGTCTTGAGAGATATATGATAGACAAGCTTATCTATGTCAGCTGAAGACATCTATTTTCAGACTTAGACTTGAGTGTATATCAGAATCACTGGGAAATCTTGTTAAACCACAGATAACTGTTAAATCCCTGAAGTTTTTAATTTAGCAGGTCTGAGGTGGAGCCCAAAAATTTGCATTTCTAATGAGTTACCAGGAGATGCTGATACAAGGCACAGATTTTGAGTATCACTACCATAGCTCTTTATGTTAAGGTGATTACAGTTCATAGTTGAAAAAAATATATAAAGATATAGAAAGCATTCCTCTTTTCCTTAAATAATGAGTGTTCTTGGGCATCTCAAAGACTCTTCCTGGGTGATATCATTCTCACCTATAGCCTGACTGCCATTTCTTCACTGAACTGAAAAATATGTATTTCTACCTTTGCCCACTCTTCTGAAAATCAGATTTATGTATCTAAATGCTCACTGACTTCTCCAACTGAATGTCCAACATTTATCATCCAGACCAGAGAATGACAAATAGGTTTAGCTCCCATGTCAATTCAGCTGTGCTGAATTGAGAATTCTCAAGCTAGCACCAGGTTGAAAGTAGGAAAAAATTAAAACCACAATAAGATATCACTTCACTTCAGTCAGAATGGCCATTATTAAAAAAATCAGAAAACATTCAATGCTGGCGTGGATGCGAAGAAAAGGGAACACATACTGTTGGTGGGAGTATAAATTACTGCAACCTCTATGGAAGGTGGAATGGAGATTACTCAGAGAACAAAAAGTAGGTCTACCATTTGTTTCAGCTATCCCACTACTAGGTATCTACCCTAAGGAACAGAGTTTATTATATAACAAAGACCCTTGCACCCATGTGTTCATAGCAGAACAATTCACAATTACAAAGATTACAATTAAATGCCCATCAACTGATCAGTGGATAATGAAATGTAGTACATATACACAGCCATAAAAAAAGAATGAAATCATGTTCTTTGCAGCAACATGGATGGAGCTGAGATCATCATTCTAAGTAAACTGACTCAGAAACAGAAAACCAAACAGCATATTCTCACTCATATGTGAGAGCTAAATGGTCACAAGCATGGAAGTAACAGACACTGGGGACATTAATAAGGAGGGAAGTAGGAGTGAGGCTAGGGTTCAGAAACTGCCTATGGGGCACAATGTTCACTATCTGAAGCCCAACCCCCATCATTACATAATATGTCCATGTAATGAATATGTATGTGTATCCCCTGAATCTAAAATTTAAAAAGAAAAAAATAAGAAAGAAAAAGAAAGACAGAAAACATCATTGATTGATTTGTCTGTCAGGAGCATAGGAGCAGCTGGTATTGCCATCTGGGTAGGAAATTATAAACCTCTACTAACCCAAACCATATCCTTCCCTTCCTTCTCTTCGTCCTCTTTTTCTTCCATTCCTAATTTCTGTCAAGAGTTTGTAAGGTGCCTTTTGTTTCCTTTAGGGCTAAAACCATGGCAAGTATACTCCTGGACAAATAAATCCACTCATATAGATACTTACTTAGTGTCAGTCACCTTGCTTTAAAATTCTGTGCTTTCTGAGCCGGTCGTGGTGGCTCACACCTAATCCCAGCACTTTGGGAGGTGGGAGCAAGAGGATTGCCAGAGATCAGGGGTTCGAGACCAGCCTGGGCAACTTGGCAAGACCTCATCTCTACCATAAATAATAAAAAGAAATTAGTTGGGTATGGTGGAGCATGCCTGTGGTTCCAGCTTCTTGAAAGGCTGAGGTGGAAGGATCACCTGAGCCCAGCAGGTCGAGACCGCAGTAGCCGTGAGTGTGCCACTGCACTCTAGCCTGGGCAACAAAGTGAGACTCCAACTCAAAAAAATAAAAACAAATAAATAAACAAATAAATAAAATTCTGTGCTCCACTCGCCCAGTACTGCTTCATTTTCCTGAAAGTATCTGCTCTCTCTCTGTATGATGTAATAGGGTATTTATGAGCTTTTAGTAGTAAATTTTGAGTATCAGCTTGGATACTTCTTCACATTCCTACTCTCTAATTGGCATCATCTGTAAAAATTATTTCTGCAAATCCATGATTTTCATCTCTATTAAGCCCTGCATTGTACTGAGCATAATATTCTGCGGTAATGACACTGCATCTATGTGGTCACTCAATCAAGAATATTTTCTCCTTCCTCTCTTTAACCCCCTCATCTCATCATGTCACAGGATTCAGTAATTTTTATCACCTGTCCTTTTTCCTCCATTTCTACTACCATTCTTGTATCTCTGACTTTCTTAGTCATTCTTGACCGCAATTTCTTTTTCTAAAACAAAAAAAATTAAAATGTGCTGATTGAGCCCCTGACTTGTTTAAAACTTTGAAACTCCATTACCTACAGCATTGTTCTTCAAGTTCTCTTCTTGAAGGGTCTGTGGTTTCATAATGGTGTGTTCCCTAAGGCATGGAGGTCAAATATCTTATGCCAAGGCAAATAAAATTGATGTGGTTGGTAGAGGAAAATATTCAAGCTTCTAATAAAGTGGCACTACAGGTGACCACATCTCCACTTCAACTAGAGTTATTTCTTTGATCTATTTTATACATCAGGCTCTGCATAAGTTTTCCCTTGGAAAATAGTTTTCTAAAAAATAGTATGTACACTTTAGGGTACAAAAATGTCCCCATATATATTAGTCAGTCAAAGCTCCACCTATCTTTTCAGCCTTTTATCTTACTATAATATCTCATGTACTTTTAAAAATAAATACATGTCCCCCTCAAACCCACTTTCCCATGTCTGCCTCTGTACATGTTCTCTCTACCTGGCTCACAAGAGTCTTGGCATGGTCACACACATACAATGTAGATCATGCTCTCATGGTGTTCTTCAAATACTACGAACACCTCTTTAATTCAGTCACTTAACTTTTCTGGAGGAGGTATTATCTTTAATTTCCCCCAATCCCATTACCTTGTCTGACACAGGGTAGCTGCTGTGCAGTAAATGTGTTAAAATGAATGAACATGAAAGTAAATTTTTGCTAAACATGTAATAAATAATACTGCTTTATGTTTATACCATTTGGTGTCCGGTACATTAGATTTCAGTGCCATGCAGTGACAAACCACAGATGTCATATTAGAATAATTGGAATTAAATCCTGGGTACAAACTTTAATGACTTTATGAACTTAGGCAAATTACCTAAACTCTTGTTGCAGTTTATTTGTGAATAGGAAGTTAAATACCAGCTACATCAAAGGATTTAATTAATTGACATATGTAAAATCACTTAACATAGCACCCATTTATTCTAAGCACTCAGTATATACTAGCTATTACTATTATCTCATTTGGTAAATACACTGACTTAGCATTCATTAAACACTGACTTAGCATTCATTAAGTGTATTTTATTTTCACATTTCAACAACTGAGAATCTTCAGAACTTATGAAGATTCTCAGTTTTAACTTCGTACAATCCTATGTTGATCAATACAATAGATAATAAAAGTAATATATTTTTAGGCAATATATAGAGCTTTTTGAGCAGTGAAGAAATTTTCCCAAATAAATCAGGTTTGTAGGACTTTATTTTTACTGTATTCTATATTTCAACTCATAGGGCAATTGTAAAATAATCTAGTATATAGGAAAAAGCCATTATACCTAATCACTCATTTCTTTCTTTAATTGCCTCAACCAATAAAATGCATAAATCTTCAGTGTTTAGTTGAATGACTTTGGACACATTTTTGTCCAACTACCCGACTATTATAGGTGGTTATCCTGTAACTACCATCATCCATTACTCCAGGAAGTTTCCTCCTGCCTCTGCCAAGCCAATCTCTACACCATTTCCCCACTCCCTCACAGGCAATCACTCACTGACTTATTTCACCAAAGATTAAACTGTTCTTGTCTTTCATATAAACAGAATCATGGAGTATGCATTTGTGTCTGGCTTCTTTTACTCACGAACATGTTTTTGAGATTCATCTATGTTGCTGCATTCATCTCTCTTTCTTTCCTTTTTGTTGGCTGAAGAGCATTCTATTGTATAAATCTACTTCAATCGGATTACTCAAGCTCCCATTGATGTGCATTTAGGTGACTTTCACTTTGGACCTATCATAGACAAGGTTGTTATGAATAAATAGTCTTATACAAATTGATTTGTAGACATGTGCTTTCACATCTTTTCAATAAATACCTATAAATAGAATTGGTGGGTGCTATGATTTGGATGTTTGCCCACTTCAAGCTTCATGTTGAAATGTGATCTTCAATGTTGGTTGTGGAGCCTAGTGGTAGGTGTTGGGAACAGATCCCTCATGAATGGCTTGGTGCCATTCTTGTGGCAGTCAGTGACTTTTTGCTCTATTTATTTCCAAGAGAGATGGTTATTAAATGAGCCTGCATTTCCCTCTCTATCTCTTGCTTCCCCATTCACCATGTGACCTCTGTACACTCAGATGGACTTTCACCTTTTACCACGATTGGAGGCAATTTGAAGTTCTCAAAAGATGCAAATTCCCAACATCTGTACACCATATACATACACAAACGGCATACACAAATACACGTATTTATTGTTGTTTTGCCAGTTTTATATACCAGAATGCAAACTATTTTGTCAGACATATGTACTAAAAATATTTTCCCCATTCTATGACATGTGTCAAAGAAAAACAAAGCCAGGCATTAGTTAAAGCAGTGAAATCAGATTTTATTCAGTAACTATGATGGCAGAGGAAAGAGCTGAGCTTCATTCTGATTTGCACATAGGTGACTAAACATTCTAAAGGGAGAGTAAAGGAGCAGGATGGAGATGGGTGGGAGCTTAAGGATAGTCAGGGAAATGAAAAATTACAAAGGGTTGATTCTGTCAGCATGCTTAGGTCAGCTGTGTCTACTATCTGGTAATTAAGGAAGTTAAGATTTAATCCTCCTATGAAGACTGGGAGACAGAAGCGCTATCCTTCTTGATGATTAATTTTTTTTAAATAATGGGCTTAAAGTCTCTGAGAAAGACAGTGGAAGTTTTAGAAGATGCATACACATCTCAAAAGGTCAGAGGAAGGATTGACAATTATAAGCCCTCTTTAGTAAATGCTTTAGTAAACGGGAGGTGCTGTCAAGGGCTTAACATCAGTTGTTGGCTAGAACAAACTGAAATCTTTCCACAGCCCAAGATTTTTTTTAGACAGGAGTTCAGACAGGGGTAGGGCTTCCCAGGGATGTGACCTTACATTGCTAGAACCCATGCTAGGGTTGGTGAAGTCTTTTAGTGCAAGGGTTTGAACAGAGTGGTTTTGTGCTGAGAGTTCTTTTGTAGTTCTTCCTTGCCTACAAATTCTCTTAATGATGTACTCTTTAAAACGTCAAAAGACTTTTCATTTTTATAAATTGCAGTTAATAATGTATTTCTTTTATGTTTGATGTGCATGTGTGTGTGTTCCTCTCTAAGGCATCTTTGTCTGCTACAAGGTTACAAAATAGTCCCAAATGTTTGCCTCTGGGAAATGTATACTTCTGAGTTTAACATTCTAGTCTATGATCCATCTCAAATTAATTTTTACATATGGCTTGAGACTGCTTTTCTGGTGCATTTTTTTCCCCCAGATAGACATGTAGTTTTCAAGCACCATTTCTTAAACAGACATTCCTTTCTTCCATTGAGTTGATTTAGCATCTTGATCCAAAATCACTTGACTATATGTGTGAGTCTATGTCTGGACTATTTTTTTCCCACTGATTTATTGTTTCTCCTTTCACCAATACCACACTATCTTGATTGTTGTCACTTTAGAGTAAATCTCAAAATCTAATAGATTGACTCCTCCATACTTATTTTCCTTTTCAAGCGTTTTATGGATATGCTAAATATTTTGTTTCCATATAATTTTTTTTTTTTTTTTGAGTTGGAGTTTCACTCTGTCACCCATGCTGGAGTGCAGTGGCTGCTCCCGGCCACTGCAGCCTCGATCTGCTGGGCTCCAGCGATCCTTCCGCCTCAGCCTTCCAGGTAGCCGGAACTATAGGTGCGCACTACCATGCCCGACTAATTTTTGATTTATTGTAGAGATGAGGTCTCGCCAAGTTGCTCGGGAGGGTCTCGAACCCTCAGGCTCAGGCAATCCACTCACCTCAGCCTTCCAAAGCACTGGGATTACAGGCTGAGCCACCGAGCCCGGCTTATAATTTTTAAAAATTCATCCTGAATTTGTGATAAATCAACATTTTATCCTTTTACTTAGTTGATTTGACTAAAGATTTATCCATTTTATTGAGTCTCTCAAAGAATCAGCCTTTAGTTTCATTGGTTTTTCCTCTCTCTTTTTTTTTAAGTTTGTAAAACTTTTATTATACTTTAAAGCCCAAATTTCCAACTCAAGAGTTTTCAGCCTGGGCAACAGAGTGAGACTCCATATCAAAAAAAAAGATGGGTTTTTCTCTCTTTTTTTCTTTTCAGTTTGTTGATTGCTACTATTTATTTTTTTCATTTTTCTTCTTTTTTTGGTTTGTTTCATATCTTTTTCCAGTTTCTTAAAATGCAAGCTTAGATCATTGATTTGAGACAACTCTTTTTTTTTTGTAATATAAGCATTTACACTTAAAAATACTATTTTCTACTTTATTTCCTCTTTGACACATGGTTAATTTATTTCATATCCAAATATTTTGAATAGTTTCCATATATTATTCTGTTATTTATTTATGGTTTAATTTGGCTTTGGACACATACAGTTTACATTATTCAATTCTTTACATTTGTTAATGTTTGTTTAAGGTCCAATAAACACTTTCAAGATTTTCTCTTTTTCTGTTTTCTCAACAGTTTGATGTGTCTTTGTGTAATTGATTCTGGTGTTTATTTCTTTATTTCTTTATTTGGTATTCTCTGAGCTTCTTGGATACAAAGTTTGATTTCTTTCATTAATTTTTAAAATTTCTCAGCCAGTTCCCCTTTATTCACTTTTTCAGTTTTAATTTTTACTTTTTCTCTTCTGTGATTCCAATTTGGGGCCATTTGATATTTTCCCACAGTTTTTGGATACTTTGCTCTGGTTTTTTTTCCCTCCACTTTAAAATTTTCCTTTGTGTTTATTTTTTGCTAATTGCGATTGACCTATTTTAAAATTCATTTTCTTTCCTTACCATTATTAATTCTAGTGGTGAGCTTTTCAAAGGAGATTTTCATCCTTTTTTGTGTGTTTTTTGAGTTGGAGTCTCACTCTGTCGCCCAGACTGGAGTGCAGTGGCCGCTCCCGGCCACCGCAGCCTCGACCTGCGGGGCTCCGGCGATCCTTCCGCCTCAGCCTTCCAAGTAGCCAGAACTACAGGCGCGCGCTACCACGCCGGCTAATTTGTGACTTACTGTAGAGATGAGGTCTCGCCAAGTTGCCCAGGCGGGTCTCGAACCCAAGGGCTCAGGCTATCCACTCACTTCAGCCTCCCAAAGTGCTGGGATTACAGGCTGAGCCACTGAGCCCGGCTAGATTTTTATCTATTTTACTGTGTTTTCATATTTTCCATTTCCAGTTGATTTTTTGAAGAAAAATGTATTGTATATAATTAGGGTGAGCAACATGGTGTTTGAATACACATATAGATAATAAAAAGTTACTATAGACAAGTACACTTTATATCTGTAATCTCACATAATTACTTGATTTTTTTGTGTCAAGGACACCTAAAATTTACTCTTTTATCAAAGACCTCAAGTAGAAAACAATATTAAGTATAGCCCTCATATTGTACATTAACTTTCTAGATTTGCTCATCTTATACATGTCCTGCTTTGTATTCTCTGCCCTTCATCTCCCTATTTCTTACTCCTTTTAACCACTGTGTTATTCACTATCTCTGTGTATTACACCTTTTTTCAAGATTCTACTTAAAATAATTGAGAGCATGCGTCCTTCTGTGTCTATTTTATTTCATTTAGTACAACGTCCTCCAGATTCATCCGTATTGTGGCAAATGGCAAACTCTCTTTTTTAAAGACTGAATAATATTGTATTGTAAAAAATATATATATTATATATATATTTATATGACACAGTTTTTTAATCTGTTCATTCCGTGATAGACACTTTGGTTGTTTCCATATCTTGGCAATTGTAAATAATGTTGCAATGTGCATGGGGGTGCAACTATCTTTACAAGGTAGTGATTTCATTTTCTTTGGGGACATACTCAGAAGAGGGATTAGTGGGTCATATGGTAGTTCTATTTTTAATTTCCTTAGGAACCTTCATACGGTTTTCTATAGTAGCTACACCAATCTACATTCCCACCAGAAGTGTACAAGGATTTCCTTTTCCCCTACATCCTCACCAATCCTTGTTATATATTGTCTTTTTGATAATAGTCAATCTAACAGGTGTGAGGTGATATAGCTCATTGTGGTTTTGATTTACATTTCTATAAAAAGTAGAGATGTTGAGCACATTTTCATATAACTATTGGCCATTTTTATTTTTAGGAAATGTTTATTTAAGTTCTTTGTTCATTTTTAAATTGGGTTATTTGTTTTCTGCTATAGAAATGTTTTGGCTCTTTATATATTTTGAACATTAACCCTTTATCACTTGTAATTTCTTATAGTTTTCATTATATTACATTTCCCATATGATCACGCATATGAATCATGAAAATCTCACCTATTAAACTAATTACCTTAATATGATAATCATGGTTATTTTTTAACTTCCTAGTCTGTTAAATCCAACAACTGACTCAAATCTGAGTTTGGTTCTATTGATATTTTGTTCTATTGATATTTTGCTGTTTTTACTTCCTTCTTTGTGTGCTTCAAGTTTTTGTTAAATGCTGTATATTTTGTTTAGAATAAGGGTAACTAAGACACATAATTTGTATACCCTAAAATGGGCAAGTTTTTCTTTTGACTGTCCTTCAGTGTGAGAGTCTGAGACTATTTACTTACTAGTTGAGCAGAGTAAAGTTTTACTATTGCTATGCTTACCTCCAGTGTGCCATAGTCTTTAAATTTCTCTAGTGTTATTTTGTATAAAAGAGGGAAGTTGGTTTCCTAGAAGGTTTTTGTTTTGGTTTTAATGTTGTGTCCACTTTCAGCTGTAGGTCTTCTGTTTTTCTTAGTCCTCAAAGAAGGTCTCTTTTGACCCTTTCCCAGCAGGAGATTATTGTTATTTGTTACTTGAAGCTGGCTAGGCTAGTGACAGAGGGTGGAGGGTATTCTCTGTTGTTTTGCCTCAGCTTCAGTGTTAGGCAGGCTCTGTGTCTCCCTTGATTTTACAGTGGGGCTTTATTGATTTTGTTCTTCCGCAGCAGTAGAGTGTCACTATTTTTTTTTTTTTTTTTTTGGCCACGGATGTATTCCTGCCCTTTCCCTAGGTATAGAGGGATTTCTCTGTTCGCTCTCCCAGCTGCAATTGGTCTTCATCTTTGCCTGAGGGTGACAGCGCTTGTTGCCATCCCCCTAGTGAATTAAGACCATTGTTCCCTAAGGGCAATAGGGGAAGAGGATTCATATGGAGCTTTACACCTGCTATCTCCTTCTCCCTGTTCTGTACCACAAAGGGGGCTTTCTCATCCTCTGTACTGCCTCCAATCTTTCTCATGAGAAATCAGAGAGGAAGACCTGTGATTAGATGTGAACTGTCCTTGTCTGTATGGCTCCCAAGGGTGCTGTAATCTCATGCTAGATCTCTTATGGTGGAAGAACAAGTCATAGATATTACACTTTTTTTCTAATGTACTCATTTAAAGCCATTTAAATAAACCATTAAGCACTGTTTTTAGCTGTATACCAAAATCTGATATGTTTTGTTTAATTACCAGTCACTTCAAACTGATTTATTTTGTGTATTATTTGACCTGTGTTGTTTAGAAGCATGCTTATAATTTTCAATAAGTATCTAGTGCACTTTCTAGATACTTATTGTAATTGATTTTTACTTTAAGCCTGCTGCAGTCAGAGAGTATACTCTGTACATCAGACTTTCAAATTTATTTATCCAATATTATTTTTGTCATAGACTATATTCTGCATAGTGTTGATGTTAAAGGTTGTTTTATGTTCCAGGATATGATCTGTTTTGGTGAATGCTTCATGTTCATCCAAGAAGAATATGTATTCTGCTTTTCTGTGGTATACTTCTCTTATAATGTAAAATATGTAAATTTGGTTGACACTGTTATAATCTTGTATGGTTATATTGTTCTTTTTTTGCAGATTTTAGTCTCTATTTTTAATAAATTGCTGAGATCTAGGTGTTTATAGCTTCAGCCATGATTAGAAACTTTTCCATGTTTTTCTTTGGTCTTGTCTTTGTTTTATGTATTTTGGAACTCCAATCTTAGTTTCATAAGGATTTAATATTGTTACATGTTCTGATGAATCAATCCATTTTATCGGTATAAAATGTTCATCTTTAAATCTAGTAATAATTTTTATCTTTAATTTTACTTTGTAATTAATATAGCCATAATATCTTATTTATGTTTATACTTTGCATGATATAATCTTTTTATGTTTCTTTTTTTGCAGGTGAAGTTTTATTTTATTCAATTGTAAAATTGTTTTAGAGCACACTGTTTTGGTTTTACAACCTGACTGCATTCCTGAAGTGACTTTATTAAAATCACTAACAGTTTTCTAATAGTTTAAGCTGTATATAGTCTTCATGGAAGACAGGGGTATAGTTACAGGGGAATTTTTGCATGATATTCCTGTCTTTTTGGGCAATCTTAAATTTTGATGTAATTTCAAACTGACAGACATGTTGCCAGCATAATACAAGGTATTCTCCTATACCCTTGATTCAGATTCACCAATTATTTTCTTTCTCCCTGTTTTTTTTTTAAATTGTCCTCCATTGCATGGTATAATCTTTACAGGCTTTTACTTTTAACTTGACAGTATATTTATATTTAAAGAGCATTTTTGAAATATAATTAATTAGCTATTTTATCATGTCTTACAACCTCTGCATTTTTATTAAACTGTTAAAAACCCATTTATGTTTTATACATTATTTAATTGCTTTAATTAGAATTATCCCATTTGTGGATATTTGTTTTCTATGCATACATTTTTTTTAATTTTTTTTTTTTGCTTTTCTGTTCCTTTTGCTTGCCTTCTTTTGGAAAAATCAATTTTTTTTGTATTCCATTTTATCTGCTCTGTGAACATTTTAGGTGCTCTGTTTGTGTGGTTTTATAAATTTTAATGCATATTTTTAAGTTATCATAATTTATCTTAAAAACTCACTTTAAGAACAATATAACAAACTTAAAATTCAATAATTTCATTTACCTCTTTTTCTATCTTTTCTGTTTGCTGATTTTAAAATTTTATTTCTATAAGTGCTATGAAATTCACAGTATATTGTTCTTATCTTTGTTAAACATTTTAATGTATAGGACATATTTTAAATATTTTTAATATTTGCCTACATACATACACTTTGTATTGCTACTTATTCATTCCACAAAACTGGAATTCCTTGTAATGTTATTTTCCTTCAACCTGAGCATTATATTTCAGCATTTCTTGAGGTACTAGTGTGCTCAGGATGAATTACCTGAGCCTTTGTGTTCCTGAAAATATCTTTCTTTGCCTTCACTTATTAAAGAGGTATTTGCTGAACATATATTATAGATTTACTGTTTATTTTCCCCCTGCCATTTAGAAATGTTTTCTCTTGGGCCTCTCTATTAGTGTTGAAAAGGCAATTGTCATTTGTATCCCTGCTCCCATGTCTGTAATGTACCTGTTTTGTCTCACTGATCTTAAGAGTTGCTTTTTACCACTCATTTTCAGTAGTTTCTCTTTTGAAGAAAATCTTGTCCACATCAATCAAGACAGGAAAGGAATGATAAGATTGGTTTATAGCAATCAACTGTCATTCTCTAAACTCTCCTGATGATAGTGGGATTCTGGCACATATGTGATGATAGGGTCTTCTGATGGTGATAAGTCTTTCCTCTTGCTGCATAAAGTCCCCTCTCTGAGAGTAGGGTACAGTAGCTGAGAGCAATTGTTTTCTCCCCACCCTGCCCAGATTTTACTCTCCCTAACCCTCACACACATGCACACATTCCTGCCTTCATTATGACTCCAGAAGAGGTCCCTTCTTTAATCAGGGTTCTCTGCATTGAGAAGGAAAATATTTAAACACCAATCTGCAATATATACCATCACAGGGTTGTTTCTATCAGAAAATTAACCACAGATTACACTCAGAAACCAGTACAGAAAAAGTTGATCTGGCGATTTTTTGAAAAATAATTTTTGGAAATACCAGTTTTGATGTGCCCACTTTTTCCAACTTTACACTTATATTGAAACAACATAAATGACAACCTCACTCCCACAATAAACACCCTTACTTTGGCACTGACTCCATGACCTAGTATTCTTCTGGAAAGTCTCCAATTAGTATCAAGCAGGTGGCTGCTTATCATCACTGCTTCAACCACCTGCCTGTTGGTCTCAGGGGGAGCAGCTCACTCCAGAGTGCATGGGGCCCCATGCATTGAATTTGAAAACTGAACTACCATTTTACCTGTCATCTTTCTTTATGAAATTTGTAAAGCACAACATGTTGACCTCTGATATAAAGGAAGTTAAAAATAGACTCTTCTCAGGGAAAGACATCTGAGGACAAAAAAAAAAAAACTACTCTAAAAATAAGAAACAAACAAAAAAAATACAACAGCAGACTAATATTTTGACTCCAAGGCCAGAGGGCTTGCCACATTCTAATTGACATACTCTCAAATTAGATGACTTTGCTGGATTATGTAACTGCATTAATTTGCCTCTTCATCTTAAAATGAATTCATTTTGGTGAAAGATTCATGAAGGGATTAAACAGAAGTGACAACACAAAACTGAGCAAGCTCACAGTCTCAACTGCAAAGCTCAAAACTAGGCCAAAGGGGGAAATATCATGTGGTCAATATCATATAAAAGCTCCTTTCATTGATGAGTTTTTTTTTTTTTTTTAAAGGCAACTTTTTGTGTTTGGCTAGATGTTTATGTTTCCCTCTGCCCTCCTCTGAGATTTAAGAGGAAGTAGACTCAAATTATAGGTCTTAACTCATTTAAAATATGTCTGGAGCTATCTTCTACCTATGACTCAGCCTGGGAAAGACAGACACCAAAAAGTTTTAAGAGGATTTATAAGAAATCTTTTCCCCATCCCTCTTAAATATTGTCTCCAAATGTATCTTTTAAAATTCACTAGTCGGACATGGTACTTTTTCCACTTAAGGTAGGATTGACTAAAATTAAGAACAGAAGTATGTCCTGTTTCAAATATATGGGAAGACAGCAGTCTCAGGCATTTAGTAAGTGCTTGTAAAGATTGCCATGCCATTAGGGCATTACTGTAAGCAGAACTTGAAATTCATTGAGGGTTCCTTGACCCTCCTTTTTGGCAGAGCTTGTAGAGAGAGTTGGTGGGTGTTTTCATACAGCTCTGCAAGCAGACAAATTTTCCTGAAGGGTTGGTAACAGTATCCTTTGCTGCCATAAACCTCTGTGTGCATTTCAGGTAACAGCAAAAGGCAGTAAACAGGATACCTTCCTTGCTTCTTGTCACTCTTATTTGAGGTATATATGTGACTTAGGGTACCTGCATTTTTCATCAATGCATGTAGTCCTCATATCTTTTACTGCTAACAGAGTGCTATCCGAAACCTATTATAGAGCTGAGAATGGTTTCATGTTTAGTTGCTGCATTCTAAAAGACCGCTTGTACTGTTTCATCATCTCAATTTAAAATACTCTAGTGACAAAGTGTCAGTAGTGTACATTTCTTGTTGGAAAAAAAATAGCCTGAAAATAGATTTTCAGTAAAAATTTCAGAGCTAGAAAAACTTACTGTAAAAGTGTAAACTTACAATTGTCAAGGTGCTAGTGATAATCAACCAATTTTTCTTTAGATATGCAATTACTAGTCCTTCCATTTAGCATTAAACATTAAAAGATAATCATCCTGCTTTTTATATATGAGATGGTTTTCTAAACCTATCAAAATGGAAATGTATTACTAAAGCAAAAGTAAATAAAACAGAATTAAAATAATCTTGGAAAAATCATTTGAGTTTAAAATTTTGGATATATACAAAAGAGACTGCAAAACTTGAAGAACATTGTTCTCACGTGCAATTTGTCTCAAATGATTTGTCTCAAATGATTTTATTTTATTTTCAGAAAAAAATGTACCTTGTGCTGACCTTTATCTTAATTAAATACGATCAGTTTTTATAAATAGCTAATTGAGCATTTTAAAATCTCCTTCAAAATGGGGATTTATAAATTAATGTTTAGTAAGTTTACTTTAAAATTTTAAACGCTCAAGTCTGTATTATCCCCCTATGTATATTGCAAATGTAGAAAAATTATCTTAAATAGTTTATGCCTCAGTAGGAAAAATAGTTTAACTCTATCTTAAATAAAAAAGCAGGTTTAAAAAATAAACATCTTATAGAAACATTTTTTAAATTGAAAACTGTAAGTCTCTTTGAAAATATAAAACCCTATATACTAAATATTACTTCCTCTAATTCTTATTCTTTGCTATGAATCAAAGCTTTATCCAGGGAACACAAATGCAAATAGAAACGAATTTGTGATTTTGAGATAGTTTAAAAAATGAATAAGATCCAGGATAAGGTTAAAAATATGAGTACATTTATAGATTCTAAAATGTTTTGTTGAGTTCAAGTAGCAGTTTTCTGAGTTAAATTCAAATTTCATTCAGGAACCCTACCAAGCTGCAGCCCTTCCTCCTGCTTCCCACATTCCAGTTACAATCAAGTCATTGCTTTCTGTCTTGTGAGGCAATTCCTCCTGCCTTCTCGGGACAGAACATCCTTTCAGTGCATGAAGGCTTTGTCAGGAAGGATTCCAAAATTAACCCCATTTCTTCTATTCATATACTTATCATGAGTTGACTCAGCTTGCTTCTGTGTGGGTAAATATGTATACGTTTTCCTTCAACCCTCGTAAATTCTACTTGGAACAAACCCCTGCAACAAAAGACAGATTAACAAGAAAAAAACAGAAGTTTTTTTTGTTTGTTTTAGTATGAATATTTCATATATACATATATACCGAGGAAATGGGCAGTTCTCAAAGAGATGGCTTTTAATTTCAGCTTATATAGTATCTTCAACAAAGAACAGGAAAATTTTAGAGAAGTGACAAGACAAAATAATTTGAGTCTCTAGGGGCTGCAAATTGTGGGGAGACAAATAAAGGGCAGATGGGTCTGGTTATTAAATCGTGTTACTACAAATACCTCTAGTATCACATTCAAACAAATAAGAGTCTAAAGCTGTCTCCAGTGACCAACCTTTGTTCTCCCTAGCAGTGGACATACCTTTGTGTTTGTAAATCTATAGTTTGCTTTTAGGCAAATAGAGAGATAGCAGAAAGCTCTTTTGCATCTGCCTTTTCTTAATTGCTTTCAGCTCAACAATACAATCCATATTTTGGGGTGACATACTCTGGTCCTTGACACTCCAAAATGACTTCCTGTAACAACAATTTACTTGATGCCATTATGTGCAAGTCTTTTATTACTAGACTATGTGGGCAAAGGAAATAAACATATCTCTCTATTATATCCAAATGCCACATCCTCCATAAAGTCCCTTCACTGTTTACCTACTTGGAATTACATCTTGTATATATATTTTTCATCTTCACAGTTATCTTGCACATTTTTCTAATGTATACTTAATTCTGCTGTTTGTTGTGGTTACTTGTTTGTGTATTTGAGACGTGTTCCTGAGTTTATATTTAACTGAAATTAAAATAACAAGAGTAACCTATATTTTGCTCGTTCGTTCTTTTTTCTATGTGTTAATTCCAGATTTCTACAAACATCCCACCCTCAATTATTGTTATTATTTTTTGAGTCAGGGTCTCACTCTGTCACCTAGACTGTAGTGCAGTGGCATGATCATGGCTCACTGCAGACTCAAACTAACTCTTAGGCTCAGACAATCCTCCCGCCTTAGCCTTCTGAGTAGCTGGGAAACAGGTGCATGCCACCACCGCGGCTAACTTTAAAAAAAAAAAATGTATTGTTGTAGAGACTAGGTTTTATTTTGTTTCCCAGGTTGGTCTCAAACTTCCGGGCTCAAGCAATCCTCCTGTCTCAGTCTCTGAAAGTGCTTGGATTATAGGCATGAGCCACCATGCTTGGCCACCACCTTCAATTATATCTGAAAATGAATAATCAAGCAAACAAACAAAATACAGTTTGGTAGTTCATGGGTGCTTACAAATGAAACCTGTGTTCTCATGTGATAGTTACCATGTGACTTCTTATTCTCCAGATTTTCTCCCATTACTCACTACTGCTGCTGCTATGTTAGAGGCTGGTGCATAATTTCCAGGGTTGTCAATATTCTTGTGTTCTTATGTTAATAACTTTTTCATATTCTTCTTGCAGCCCTCTCTAACTTAAAACTCAGAAATCAATTTAGTAAAATAGACTAGAAAATAAAAAATTGAGACTGCATTCTTTGAAACACTCACAGCCTTAACATCATTGTGTATTTAGACTCTTGACTTTCTGTTCCAGCCAGACCAGAATTCAAACCCAATTGTTTCTAAATGTAGGAGTGAATATAATTGACATGGAAACCAGGGCTTCTGATATACAACTCTATTCCATACAGCCTTTCAACTTTGAAGGAGTGGAAACATTGTCTTCTGCATCCTCATGTCCACCAGCAACCAGCACAGTGCTTGGCATATAGAACGTGTTCAATATATTTAAGTTTAATAAATTCATTCTCTTCAATGACATCTAGTATAAAAGTTCACAAGTAATAACTTCTTACTACATTCCTTTAATTTGTCAATAGGCATAATAGTCACACTATACAAAATGGTGTATTTGAGTTTGAAGATTTGTATTTCCTTTGAGTTAGGAAATTATAACTTTGTTATAAGTGCTGGAGTTGTGGTCTCCATACTACAATTTTGAAATCCACACCACTCTCAAGTTATTATATTCTTATGCTTCTTTGCCTTCCAGTTTAAATTCTAGAAATGTAGCCTACATTTTCCTTCTCTACATTCTCAAATCATATCCCCTTCACAACTCACTGCAATTTGACTTCTGCCTCAACTAAAACACTAAAGTTATGCTTGTCAAGGTCATCAAATTTGCCCTAATTACTAAATCTAACAAACAACTTTCATTCCATGCCTCAATTGAGCTCTTTACTGGAGTTAACTAGGTTAACAAAAGTCTGGTATTTAAAGTATTCATTTATTGACTTACATGATACTGCATTCTCCTGTTTGTTTTCCATTCCTCTAGCATCTCTCTTGACCACCTTTGCAGGCTTCTCTTCTCTGCCCATCTTTAATCATTGAAGCTTTTGTCCTAAGATCTTTTCTTTACTCTTTCCACATGTTCTCGTGGTTTTCATTGCCATGTATATGCTGATACGTACCAACTCTCCAGTCCAGTTCTCGCTTCTGTGAATGCTATTGGAAATACTTCACGTACAACACATTTAAGTATGCCATAGTTTTTTTCTCCTACTAATTTTTCACGTTTCCTAGACCTGAGAAACTTTTCCACCTCCTTTCTTTCTTAATTTACTACCTAATAATCTCCCAGTTCTTAGCTTGGATGACATTATACCCCTAAGATTCTGGATTACTTTAAGTATACAGCATTTACTATGCCCTTTCTTTCGTATGGGTCTTGTAATACATATGAGGTATAACATATTTAGTATAAAGTTACAAAGTTTAGGAGAGAAAAAATAAATTATACTATTAAATTTCTCTGAATCAAATTAAATCGGCTTCAAACACTTATCCTGGCTATTGAGAAATTCAATCTCAGTCATTATTTGAACCCTCTTTCTGATTACATGGGGTTGAAAATAATCCCAGGTCACATGTGCTGAGGAACCAGGCACCATTTTCTTAGGGTCACATGGTCCATTTAACCCAGGAAGCACCAATATTTCTGTGCCAAGCAAGAAAAAAGAGAATGTCACCATAGCTACTAGGGCTAGGGGGTGCAGTGCTAATTCCTGACCACATGCTCCCCTTCCCACTTCATCCATATATCCATATACCACTTATTCAGAGGTTCTGTCACCTCTCAAGGGTGCTATATTAGAGTAAAACATAAGCCCCTTAGCACTCATCTAAACCCTAATCTCTGGTTTCATCAATGTCTCTAAGAAAAGTCACCATCTTCTCACAAGATGAGGACTGTTTACCTATGCTTTACTCAAGAAACTAACCTCCATATTTTTCCTATCTTGAGAACATTCAGCATAAATAACACTCTTTAAATAGTTCAACACACAAAGACCTATTACTTTCCTTAAAGAGGTATGGCTAGAGATATGGGTAGACATGCAGTGAGCTCACTCTTGTATAAACCAATACAGGCCCTTTTCTTCAGCTTGTGGGAAAGAGGTGCTTTATTTTTTATTCTTCAGAAAACAAATACCACTAATGTTCTTGTACCTTTGTGCACAACCTAATTATGCACCCTATTTTACTGGCTGATTTCTACTCATCTTTCAGGCTCCAGTTTGAATGTCTCATATTTCAGTAATCCTCCCCAAATCTACAAGGAACTTTAGTTTCCTTCCTGGGAGCACCCTTAATCCTATATACATCCTCATATTTTACTCTGTACTAAAATTGCCTGTTAGTTTGTCTGTCTGTATCATTAGACTTTAAGCTCCATGAAAGCAGAACTGGTTTTGGTTCCCTAATTATCCTCAGCACTATCAAAACATCTAGCATTTTAATCCAACATTTGGCAAATATCTCAGAGGGCATGTTAATGAAATGTCTTCATGTGAACGCCATAATAAAGTGTCTCATTGACTTTAGATGAAGCACTATTTTAGAGTTATATAAACAGAGCAGATTCATCTTTCACTTGCTTGTATACTTCTTCAGTATTTCTATTAATATCTAATTTTCTCACTGCTGTGGTCTCTCTGGTTCTGAATATCTCTCCATTCTGCCTTTTTTCCTTTTATCAGAAGGAGCCCTAGACTTTTGTACCAGATATCTAGAGGATTTAGAAAAATTTTAAGTGGGGTTGTGTGTCTGACACCCTGTTGCACCTTAAATTGACCTATTTTCAATTGTGATGCAGAGGAAAAACATTTTTTTCACTTGGCATATTTCATAGATCCCAGTCCCCATCATCTTTCAATTATGTGTCCTTTTTCCATATATTTCCTGGAGAGATACACTATTCAATATGTCTTCCACAGTCTTTTTAAGAATCTGAAGAGCTGATACAAATCAAACCAAACCATTAAAATCCTTGTGCTTAACCATTTCGCTGAAATCTAATCTTGAAATTGACAAATATTTCCTTTACCCCTGATGAGTTACTAACTAGCTGTAATCTTTAGCAAAATCACCTCACATCTTTGAGCTTCATTTTTCTCCTTTGTGAAATAGGTATGAAAACAGTACCTCAGAGTTGTTACAAGGATTAAATAAGATTATGAATAAAATAGAGTACTGAGCATAAACCTGATACACAGTAATAGGACAATAAAAGGTAGTTGTATAATTTTTTTCTCAAAACTTTTCATTTTAATGATATAGCCCATAAGTTCCTTTTGAAGATTCCCATTGTTAAAATTCAGTTACTGAGGCTTTTACAACAATATCAAAATATACTCTCAGAGAAGTGACAACAAATTCTCCAAAACATTTTTCCCAGAATCAATGGTCTGAGAAAGAGGAGGCCCATGTCCTTCTTTCTGGCCCAATCACAGGTTGCATCAATTATTTGCAATGTATCATACTCAGTGATCTATCACAAAAACAAAGAACAGAGTATCATATGTTCTTACTCATAAGCGAAACTTGAACAATTATCATAGTGCTATAAGAAAGGGATTGGCAGTAGTAGGAAACTGCCAGGGGAGGAGGGTGGGATTGGCAGTTGAGGGAAACTGCCAGGGGAGGGAGGGGCACACCTCATCAACAAGGGTACCTGCATAATGAACATTTGTATACCTAACTCTGAATTGTACTCCACATCTTTAAAGCTAAAACAAATAATAATAAAAAATAAAAGAATTTATAGACAGTTAAAAATGTATATTTACTCTAAGCATCTTTTTTACTTTAAGTTCATATAAAGAAACAATAACTTGAATATATAATTAAGCATAATATGCAAGAAATGAAGAGATGTATTCAGTGAGTGATTCCAGTTGGACTGGTCTTATAATCTCATGATAGTGAGACTTAAGGGAAAACCATGAGTGTCTTTAAGAAGAAGGAATATTCAGGATCTACAGTCAGCCATCTCAATTCAATAGTTACAATGTTTGCAAATACACCCTCAGTGTAGCTTATCAGAGTATGATAATCTGTGATACTCTTGCAGGTTTTAAACAATTGCCATATTTCAAAGACCCTATGTAGAAAGTGATTTTGAAGCCTTAGTCAAGAATCAGTATTGGTTTTAATAATATTATTTACAATGTCTATCTTTTATGGGTGAATTTCATGAGCCAAGTATAATACAGTTGGTCTTCCATATCAGCAGGTTCTACATCTGCAAAATCAATCAACCACAAATATAAAATATTTTTAAAAAGCAGTAAAAACAGCAGTACAACAATAAAAACTTGAACAATTATAATACTACAAGAAAGTGTTTGGCAGTAATGGGAAAGCGTCAGGGAAGGGGTCAGGAATGGCAGTTGAGGGAAACTGCCAGGGGAGGGAGGGGCATACCTCATCAACAAGGGTACCTCCATAATAAATGCTTGTATACCTAACCCTGAATTGTACCCCACATCTTTATTTTTAAGAAATTGAAAATGCAATATAACAGCTATTTACATGGCATTTACATTGTATTAGATATTATAAGCAATCTAGAGATGATTTAAAGTATTCAGGAGAATTATACGCAAATACTATACCATTTTATATCAGAGATGAACATCCACAGATTTTGGTATCTGACAGTAGCACAGAACCAATCCCCTGAAGATATCTAGGAGTGAGTATAGTTGGCCTTTTATGTACATTACCTTTAATTATTATTAACTCTGTGATATAGATATAATCACCACCATATTACAGATGAGAAAATAGAGGCTTAAAGAGGTCCATGAATTTCACAAAGTTACATATAATTGGCTAAGCCATAACTCAGGTCTGTCACTACAGCCATGCTCTTTCTAACAGGCCTCATTGTTTCTATTAGGAATCTCAATGGGGACCATGTAGGCTTTATTTAATGATGGCTGAAACCAATCCTTCCAATGCAATTACATCCTTGCTGTTAAAAAATTAAATAAAAATTATATCACAGAAGCAAGATGATTCAAGAATTACATATATTTATAATAGAATTTTCTTTTTACCATTTAAAGATATATATTATTCAACAGTGTCAATTTTAGAGTTCATTATGCAATTTTCTCAGTATTATTTAAGAGATTTTTTTAAAACAGGAGCTTTATTCAAGTTGTCATCTTTGCATCTTAATCCCCTCAAGCAAATGGTCACACTAAAAGAATGGTGCAGGTGACTAAGGGTGCCCTGCAGCAATTTTCTGGAGGAGGCTGACCAAGGGGACTTTGCCAGGCTTCTCATCTCTCTGCACATCAATGGCAGAAATAGACTTGCAATCTTGTTAATCACATGGTATCTCAATTCTTATTTCAAACATTTGAAAGGAGACTTAGATGAGAACTTAAAACATAAAAATGAGTGTTCCCTGGCTTGTGCTTTGATTGTATCTACCCTTTCATTTTAACCAGAACAGCTAATTTATTGAAAAACTAGATTTCATATCTCAGGTCTTCTTGACTTCAATATCAGTCCCTCAGAGAGACCTTCTCTGAAATGCACACCTTCCCCCTTCATTTAAACTAGTCTCTTCTTCCAGTGACTATCACATCCTCTGGTTTTATTTTCATGAAAACACTTACTGCTATCAACAATTTTCTTTTTTGGTTTGTTTATTTTAATTTATTTTGCAGGTTGCTTGCCCACCCCCTAGTAAAACATTAACTCCATCAGAGAACAATACCTTATTTGTATGATTATTCTTTGTGTTCCCAGTTCCTTCAGAGTTCTCTCTGGAGCATAACTGGAGTTCAGTAAACAAGTCTGAAGGAACTGGTGACTACAGAAGTTGCAGAGTATGTGCTGCAAGGTGGAGAGCAGAAAAGTCGCTATAAATTTCCATGCTGATCAATTTTCAAAATCTTCACTCTAGAAGAACTTGTTCTCAACAAAACCATCAGAAGTGTATCCTCTAGAGCCACTTAAAATTGATTTCTCATACAATTCTACATTTTCCCATGACCACTAAGTGAAGAAAGTTCTCTATGGCCACCACCACTGTCGAAGGAAAAGCCATGGAACTTGTTCTCATACTTTTAGAACACACATAAAAAGACTTGTAGAATCTGCGAAATAAACTGTTAGCCAAAGGGGATAAGATTTCTTAAGAGGCATAGTAAATTAATTAAATTAATGTTTCTTCAAAAATAGTGTTTAACATGTGTGAAGCACTGTGTGATGAGCAAAAGTGTATGTTTGTGCCCTTGGTGAGTAAAGTCAGACAAAGCTCAAAGTTCAAAGCTCTACTATGGTTGCTCAAGTGCACCTCTTATCCAGACATTCAAAGCTCCATGTAATCAGGCTTTCTCCACACTCTCTCACTTGATCTCCTAGGATTCCTTACTTACTCCACTCCATACATGCTGGCTTCCTAGTTCATCATCACTGAAAACACCAAGGCCTAGTCTAATCTACGAAAGTTGTACTTGCTTTTCCTTCTGCCTGGAATGTACACCTCTCATTTTCACTTCCAACCACTCAGATTTTCCCATGACTGACTCTTCCATAATTCAGGTCTATGATCAAATATAAACTCAATGGAATGTGACACGCTTAATAACTCAACATTAAGTAGCCATCTAACAATTCACTACTGTAATAAATCTTCTATTTCTCAGAAAAACACATGGCCATTTGATATTTTTCTTGGTTATTTATGTATTTACTTATCTATTGTCATCTCTCCCTACTAGAATGTGAGCTCTGTGAGAGGAGGGACCTGCCTGTCTGTTGAGAATCTTTCCTGACTTGTTTCTGCTATATATTCAACATCTTGAACAGGGCTTGGTACATAATAGGGTATCTGTATGTATTTTTTACATGAACAAATGAATAGACATTTATCAAATAATAAAGCCCAATGAAAATACAATGGCAAGAGTGCTGAGAAATAATATGAAGGAGAAATTCAGAGGACTTGGATGAAGAAAAATAGAATGTAAGGAAGCTACTTTAGGTAGAGATATTAGTTAAGTGCTCTCTATGGGCATGATTATTTGAGACATAATGGAAGAGAAGAAGCTAGCCATGTGAATGTAGTAGGAAGAGTTTTTGCTAGATTTTTTTTTCATTTTCTAAATATTTATTTATTTATTTAATTTTTATTTATTTACTTATTTATTTATTTATTTTTTTGAGTTGGAGTCTCGCTCCGTCGCCCAGACTGGAGTGCAGTGGCCGCTCCCGGCCACCGCAGCCTCGACCTGCTGGGCTCCGGCGATCCTTCCGCCTCAGCCTTCCAAGTAGCTCGAACTACAGGCGCGCGCTACCACACCTGGCTAATTTTTTATATATTGTAGAGATGAGGTCTCGCCAAGTTGCCCAGGAGGGTCTCGAACCCATGGGCTCAGTCAATCCACTCATCTCAGCCTTAAATATTTATTTTTAACTTTTTATATTAAAATTGTTATAGACTCATAGAGAGTTGCTAAAATGGTACAGAGACTTCTTATGAACCAAGCATCCCCAATGGTTGCATGCTACCATATAGTACAATGTCAAAACCAGAAAACTGGCAATGGTATGATATTTACATATAGTCTTAAGCCATTTTATAACATGTGTAGGTTTATGTTACCACCACCACAATCATAATACAGAACTATTTCATCACCACAAAATATAGCCCTCAAGCTACTCCTTTATATTTTTTTCAATCCCTTTTATTTCCTGTAGTTATGTGCTGTGGTGGTTTAGGGTGAGTTCAGTACAAAATTGTTTCTGTTCCATAAAGGGTTGTTTATAGAGAATGTATCCATCCATCCCTTGTTTAACTATTTCCAATAAGGTAAGATTTGTCAGGAAAGCAAATTATTTCCTAGGATTACCAAACGGTAGTCTGAATCATTTACAAGATGTTCAAAATAGCCTGGATTATAATAATAATTCTATGCTTCACATTCAAATCTTGCTGCTCTAAAATCAGCAGGGTCTTCCTCCACCACAAGGTCAGAGGCCAACCGTTTCCCCATTGTGCAGGAGAAATATATTTTCATAAAATCTAAAGTGTGCTAAGAGATTTAATTCCATTGAGAGTACTAGCTTCTTTCTTCAGACCACCTGGATTTTATCATTTGTTTATAGTATTTTCTCTCTCTCTTTTTTAAACCATAGTCTTATTTGGGAACTGAATAAAAAATATATTTTGGATAAACTCACATTTTCTTTCTTGATCTTCTCTCATTACCTCATTAGGAAGATTTTGGTTTTTTTTGTTCTCACTAACAATGTTTGTCATTCTACTAAGCCTTGGGACTAAAATGAGTAAAAAAATATTTTCCGTGAGATAGTTATAAATCTGACAATGCTCACGAATTGTCACCCCACAGATCCTCCTTGTCCCTAAAGAAAATGTGAGCAAAGTTCCTCATGTACAATGCTTCTGAAGTTCTGGGCAGCTGCTCCCTTTCAGAAACTCTAAAAAACATCATGAAATTATGTCACCAGAAGCAGTTCAATTGCCAGTGGACCAGCTGCCGTTTTGTGTAGACAGATTTATCAAAGGGTTGAATGCTGAGAATAACCTCAAGCATGGGGACATTGTAATTATGAATTCAAAATGGAAGAATCCACAACCAAAGATATCATCACAACAGAATGCATCTGAATCTGTGTCCTCTGCTCCCCTAGGATTAAATATCACTATAACCCAAATAGGCAATTTATCTGCAGTGTCAGCCTTTAAAAATTATATTGAGCATCCTTGATTTCTCCTAACTTAAAATTCAGGGAAATACACACACACACACACACACACACACACACACACACACACACTCTTCTAGAACTTAGAGAACAGATGCAAAATGCATGTTGGCAAAGATTTATCATCAGAAAGATTCAACATCACTGTATTCATGATTTTATTTTATATATTATGCATTATTATGAAATGCCTTAAAATTCTACATGTTAGTGAGATGCTAGTAGTCAATAGAAAGACTACATTAAATGGGGATTAATGTACAAAACATCAACAGTGATATGTCATTGAAGTTCCAGTGGAAGTGTCCAGTAATCTGCTTTTTTGACAAAAATAACAAGCTTTACATCTGACATTAAACATTCATTAGCTTTCACAGTTAAATCGAAATAATTTTACCACTTAAAGTTGTCTGCACCATATGACACTGCCTTTTATAGTAATCTTCCCAAGAATAGTTGAAGGCTTTCATTGAAACACATACACACACACACACACACACACACACACACACACACACACACACAGCTGAATTTTGCTTTTTCTCTTATTTGGTAAATTCTCTCATAGAGCTTTTTCTTATTTTAGTTTCTTTAACATAAACTTCCATCAATATTCACTTATTAGCTATATTATCTCTTCTGCTTGCATTTCCCAGAAATCCCATTCATTATCCTCTTTTAAGTACCAGATATGTGGTGATGATTCTCAAATAATAATCTCTAGCCTGGCCTAATCCACTGAATTCTAGACCCAAATACTAAACTACTAGCTGCACCTGTCATATATCCAGCAATCATCAAAAGTCCTCTCCAAACCTGAATACACTTCTCCAACCAACCTTTTTCCACCTACTAAGCTCTTTAATACCATGAATAATGTAACTATCAAAGCAGACAGTAAATTTCTTGACCTCCACTCTATGTGCCGTTAGCAAACAAATCCATCTGTGTTCTTTTGATCACCTCTTGTCATTCTTCAAAGCCACCTCTCACATTCAAATTTTACTCCTTTTCTGGCATATTGCAATAACCCCCTAACTGCCCTTTCTATGTCCAGTCTTTTTATGCTGTCATTTTCACACTGCTCTTGGATCTACCTTCTAGATCTGATCAAGCTGCTTGCTGTTTTGTTCCTTTAAAAAATGGTTCCGCCGGGCTCGGGCTCGGTTGCTCAGCCTGTAATCCCATGCCTTTGGGAGGCTGAGGTGAGTGGATTGCCTGAGCCTGTGGGTTCGAGACCCGCCTGGGCAGCAAAACCTCATCG
>NW_007249769.1:235704-263500 GCF_000164805.1 Carlito syrichta
GCCTGTAATTCCGGCTACTCGGAAGGCTGAGGCAGAAGGATCGCCGGAGTCCAGCAGGTCTAGGCTGCGGTGGCCGGAAGCGACCATTGCACTCCAGTCTGGGCGACCGAGTGAGACTCCCACTCAAAAAAAAAAAAAAATGGTTCCTAGTGCACATATTCTAACGTGACATATCATATAATGCAATCTCTATATATTTTCTCAGTTTTATTTTTCTTCTGGCCATATTGACCTATTTTCCATGCATTGTGGGAAAAGCCTCAATTCTTCCAGTTTGGCCTTAACTCAAGCTTTTCCTACAGCCAAAAATTCTACATGTGCATTTCCATACTCTGAATTCGTGGTCCTATTTATCTTATAAGATAGAATTCAAAAGTTTCCTCCTCCATAAAATCTTTCTATGTCCTTCAATAGTACACAATCTCATTGCCTTTCATAGAATGTTTCCATAACTTGGTTATAGAACCTTTTTATTATTTTTAAAATATCATTTAATGAGTTTCATGAATTACGACTATGTGTGAGGCACAAAGTTTGTAATAGTGACCAATCCAGACCGGTTCCCTCCTTTTAGGAGACTGGAATTCTGTTGGTGAGATAAATAATCAAGGAACTCAGTTCAGAAGATACTGTCTAGTTACAAAGTGCTATGACTGTGGTAAGAGTAGGGGGCAACTTTAGAACAGATTATTAGAAAGAAATTTCATGAAGAAATGATATTTGAGATGAGACCTGAATGATGAGCAGAAGCTGGTCATATAAAATTAGGAATAATAAGTAGAATCAACAACAAGTAAAAATCCCAGAAGGAGACAAAAAGCATTTAAAGGCCAGAAAAGAACTACATACCTGAAGTACATTGAACTGATACGTGGATATTTACTAAGCATTTAACACATGCAAAATGCTGAACAAAACAGAGGCATTCTTTATTCTCAAGTAGTGTCAGTATAATGTAAGACACTGACTCAACAATAACACAAAATACTACAATTATTTTAAGTACTATAAACGAAATATAAAGGAAGGTTCTCTGATGTGCTTGTGAGGTAGCAAAATGTAGATTTTCTGCAAATTTTCATATCTGTGGTAGTCAGAAAGGAGATCTGGGCTGGAGATACTAATTAGTCAGTCCTCAACACATAAATGAATAATTAAAGTCTTAGTTTAAGAAAAAAGCCTCAAGGATAGGACCTGAGAAAGCCCAGCATTAAGAATCTGTTAGATAGGGATAAACTCACAAAAGGGCTTAAAAAAATAGAAGCCAGAGAGCTAGAAGGGAAATCTAGAATAAGAGGAGCGAAGAGACATAGAGCTTCAACAAAGGGGGATTTAAGATCTTGGCCAATTCTGTTGAGAAATCAATGGACAGGAAATCTAAAAAGTATCTACTGGATAGTGTAACAAGGAAGTCATTGGTAATGATGAGAGAAATTGATATTGGTGCAGTGGTGGGGACAGGAGAGAAAGTATAACGAGCTAAGGAGAAATGGGAAGAAATGAAATAGAGACATGATTTATAGGCACTTCTTTCCAGGAACTTGGTTGTAAGCAGGAGTAAATAATTGACAATTAGAATAGCCTTAACTAAAGTGATCCGAACATCATTTGGGTACTACTAAATGACTGACTTACACCTCTTCATTTAAACCTCTCTTTCCTTCTCTTAGTTATGTGTTGTTATATCACCATCATCATTTTTATTTTCAACGACTGTAAAATAAGTGGGTTATACTCAATGAATTTTAAAGGTTATAAGTAACTATTCAGAAGTCTTACAGCTTGGAAATAGCAGAAATGAGGTCAAAAGCTATGCTTTTTGATTGCAAGTTGAGTGTACTACATGCTACTTCCTGTCAAAACCTGTAATCGATCCTGAAAATATAAAAATGCAGGTTCTTTCGAAGGAAATTGTTCACCAGCCTATCAGTGGAAATTAACTTTGGTTTTAGGGGAAATTTTTCTTCTGCAGTGATTTCAAATTAGATCTTGTAGGCAGACATCTAAAAACAATCACCTGAAGATGACTGCTCTCAAGCACAGATCCTCACAGAAAGCATTATACCTGGGGCTTTAATTATCATCAGTTACTTAGAAACAAATGATTTGTTGGAAATATAAATAGTTAAATTTCCTCAGAAACTGTCTTTGAAACACACACATATTCGTATAAAATATTTTGTTTTTAAAAATTATACTAATAATGTTGCCTATAATCACATAGAGAAACATCTGTATGTTATTATCAGCTCAGGGTGGAAAAACTGGAATGAACCATAAAGGTCTTGCTACCCAGTACTGTCCTGGATCCAGTACTGAAGGCATATTACTGTAAAGTACTTTAAAAAGTGCTATTTATTGGAAAAGAACACTATTGTACATTATTCCTTTATGTAAAGAATGTCTGGAAATTTTCTCTTTATTTTCCAGTTATTGGACATTATAATGAAATCACACCATTGTCTGTACCCCTCATTTGCTAATAAGGAGGAATTCTCCCAAGTAATTAATTTCATAATATTTATCTAAAAGAATTCTGATTTCCATGTATTTTTAGGCAATTATGAGTAAAAACTCTTTAATTACAAAGTTACATTAAAACCTGAAACAGAAAACATGACATAACAC
The DNA here is from genome assembly GCF_000164805.1 of Carlito syrichta. Lineage (NCBI taxonomy): Eukaryota > Metazoa > Chordata > Mammalia > Primates > Tarsiidae > Carlito > Carlito syrichta. The sequence continues at coordinate 238,333 of NW_007249769.1, forward strand.
AGATTGAACTTTGGATAGCTTGTACATAGATACCACAAAGTAAAAAGGTGACCTCAGTTCAAGAAACACATTTAACTTAGTCACCATCTTTACCATTTTATCTCTTTTTTAAGTGGGGAGATGAAGGTATTTCCTAAGACTTTCAAACCCTACCTTTCACCTCTTTGCTGCTGTGTTCACATTCTGAATATCACCTGAATTCCAGTACATGTGCCAAGCCTTGGCCATGGGCAACCATGTTCTCAGCTCCACTGTAGTGAATCCATAATCAGGCCCTCTATCCCCGTCTGTAACACTCTGTTTTGTGTTACTATGAAGAAATATCTGAGGCTGGGTAATTTATAAAAAGAAAAGGTTTATTTGCTCACAGTTCTGCATGGCGCTGTCATCTGCTTGGCTTCTAGTGAAGCCTCAGAAAGATTTTACCCATGGCAGAAGGCAAGGGGAACCAGCATATCACATGACAAGAACAGAAATAAGAGAGAGAGAAGAAGGGGTCAAGCTTTTTAAAACAACCAACTCTCCAGAGAATTAATAGAGGGAGAACTCACTCATTACCATGAGAATGGCACCAAGCCTTCCATAAAGGATCTTCCCCCATGATACAATTACCTCCCACTAGGCCCCACATCCAACACTGGAGATCACATTTCAAGACGAGACTTGGAGGGAACAACAGTCCAAACTTTATCACTACCTGTATCACTAGCACAGTACTTGTTTATGGATGGTCAAAGAGAAGGGTATATATATTAGCTCTTCTGTGTTCTGAAAAAGTAGATTCAGACAATTAAATAAAACATTCACTAGGAAAAGGCAGTGTTAATTATAAGAATATTCATTGTGCTGAATGAGGCCGTAACATAACATTGCAAGGAGAAGCAGCAATTTCTGATGCAGAGGCTAGAGCAACTTATCCAGAAGATCTAGCAAAGATCATTGATGAAGGGGACCACATTAAATAAGAGATTTTCAATGTAGACAAAACAGCCTTCTATTGAAAGAAGATGCCATCTAGAACTTTCATTGCTGGAGAAGAGAAGTCAATGCCTGGTTTCAAAACTTCAAAGGAAAAAGTGATTCTCTTAATAGGGGTAATACTGCTGGTGATTTTAAGTTGAACTCAATGCTTATTTAATAGTAAGAATATTTTAAGTCCCTTAAGAATGCTGCAAAATCTTCCTGATCTCTATAAAAGGAATGCCAAGGCCTGCATGACAGCACATTTGTTTACAGCCTGGTTGACTGAATATTAAAAGCCCTCTGATGAGACTTAACTTCTCAGGAAAAAAAGTATTCCTTTCAAAATATTACTGCTCATTGACAATACACCTATTCACACAAAAGTTCTGATGGTGATGTATGACAGATTAATGATGTTTCGTGGGTGATTTTGACTTTCAAGTCTTATTATTTAAGAATATATTTCATAACTTTACAGCTGCCTTAGTTAGTGATTCCTGTGATGGATCTGGGCAGTCAATTGAAAACCTTCTGGAAATGATTCACCATTTTAGATGCCTTTAAGAACATGTATGATTCATGGGAGGAGGTCTAAGTATTAACATTAACAAAAGTTTGAAAGAAGTTGATTTCAACCCTCATGGATGACTTTGAGGGGTTCAAGAATTTAGTAGAGGAAGTAACTGCAGATGTGATCAAAATAGCAAGAGAGGCAGATTTAGAAGTGGATCCTAAAGATGTGACTGATATGCTGCAATGTAATGATGAAATTTTAGCAGGTGAGATGCTGCTTCTTATGAATGAGCAAATAAATGGGTTTCTTGAGATGGAATACACTCTTGGTGAAGATTCTGTGATCATTGTTGAAATGACAACAAAGGATTTATAATATTGCATAAACTTAGTTGATAAAGCATTAGCAGAGTTTGAGAGAATTGAGACCAATTTTGAAAGAAGTCCTACTGTGGCTAAAATGCAATCAAACACCATCACATGCTACAAAGAAATCTTTCAGAAAAGCAATTGATGCAGAAAACTTCATTGTTATCTTATTTTAAGAAATTGCCACAGCCACCCCAACATTCAATAACCACCATCCTAGTAAGTCAGCAGACATCAACAATGAGGTAAAACTCTTCACCAGCAACAAGATCACGACTCGCTGAAGGTCCAAACGAGTATTAACATTTTTTGGCAATAAAATACGTTTTTTTTTTTTTTTTTGAGTTGGAGTCTCACTCGGTCACCCAGACTGGAGTGCAGTGGCTGCTCCCAGCCACCGTAGCCTCGCCTGCTGTGCTCCGGCGATCCTTCCGCCTCAGCCTTCTGAGTAGCCGGAATTACAGGCATGCGCTACCACGCCCGGCTGATTTTTTGCTTTATTGTAGAGATGAGGTCTTGCTGCCCAGGCGGGTCTCGAACCCGCGGGCTCAGGCAATCCACTCACCTCAGCCTCCCAAAGGCGCGGGATTACAGGCTGAGCCACCGAGCCGGCTTAAAATAGGTTTTATTAACGTATGTACATTGTTGTTTTTTTAGCCATAGTGCAATTGCACACTTAATATACTAAATTATAGTACAAAAATAACTTTTATATACACTCGGAAACCAGAAAAATTGTATGACTTGTTTTATTGCAATGATCTAAAACTGAATTCACATCTCCAAGATATGCCTGTATCATTTTTATTTTCAATCACACCTCGATAAAACGAGAAAAAAAAATACATAGAAGGCATACAAAAATGAGATAAAATTTCAATGAATCACTCGGGATATGTAAAGCAAATTTATTTTTCTGAGTGGCTATGTCTACCAACCCTCAGAAACATGTTTTTCAGAATATTGTCTGCAGAGTCTCTCTAAGGTCTCTCTCTAATATTTCTGCTTTATTTTCAAGAGTCATTAGCATAGTAGAGTTCATTAAGTTAGAATTATAACCTTAGTAGATGATTAACACATACCACAAATGTGTAATACATTTTAAATTATAGTGTTTACCAACTGTCAATTTTTTAGAGGATTGCTTAGACTAAATTTAATTGTGAAGTTTTTGAGCAAATATTCTAGCAATATTCTTTCTCTTTTCCAGGTTAAATATTCAAAGCAATAGATCTAACCGAAATTCTGAGAAAAGTAACTTTGGTATTAAATTCATAACAATAAGCTTTGTGTTCTATAAAGCATAACTTAATTCAGAGTAGCATAGTTTGCATCTTTGATATGACTTGGTTTCTTTGATTTATATGAAACATGAAGCAGAAATAGCAATTTATTAGCAGCTTCCAATGAAAACTTAGATGAGACATTTCATTTTTTCCAATGGAAACATTTTTGCAGTCACTATTAGAATTTCTCCAATGGATGAATCATGGTTAATTCAATAACTGCACTCATACACATGCTGTGCATGATAAAATTGGAGTCAAGAATAATAAAATGACTCAGAGAATCATCTTTGTCACCTTCCTGCAAGTACGGCCAAAAGCATTCTGACAACAGCTTGGTAATGCTTCCAATTTGATCAGATAAAAAGGCAGTTCAATTTAAACTATTCAATTTTACCAATTCAATTGATCATTTTGTACTCAATACAGTTTATATGTCAAGAGGGACAATAAGTATACAATGACAAGATACAGTTTAAGATATAGGACTTCCCTATGGTTTGGTTTTTTAAAGTGACAGTAAGAGATAAATATAAAATAATAATGTCCTAGGAGAGGTAAATTAAAAATATCTTTTACAGTTTCAAACGTTTACCCGTAGTGTTAGTAAATAATGCATGAGAATAAGAATTATCATTTATACAAATAAGGAGATATATAGTTTAACACAAGGAAAACAATATGTTAAGTTTTCTAAAGTATACAAAAATCCCCTCAGAATTTTAAGGGAGGCAAAGTTTCTGGGTCAATTTTGTTTTTGAATTGCTTCCTTTTCCCACACTAACTGTGTTTAAGCAAGGCCTAACCACTGTTTTAGTAAAGCTGGGAATTATCTTTCCTTATTTTTGAGAGAATTATTTACACTAATTTTGTTTATTATTTTTTTGTTGAGTTGGAGTCTCACTCTGTCGCCCAGACTGGAGTGCAGTGGCCACTCCCGGCCACCGCAGCCTCGACCTGCTGGGCTCCGGCGATCCTTCCGCCTCAGCCTTCCAAGTAGCTGGAATTACAGGCATGCGCTACCACACCCAGCTGATGTTTTTATTTATTGTAGAGATGAAGTTTTGCTGCCCAGGTGGGTCTCGAACCCGTGGGCTCAGGCAATCCACTCACCTCAGCCTCCCAAAGGCGCGGGATTACAGGCTGAGCCACTGAGCCCAGTTACACTAATTTTAATTGTGCATTTAAATTTACAATTAAATTTAGTCTAAACAATCCTCTTGACACTTTTTTTTTCTTATTTTCTATGTACATAATGTCACTGATGTAGGAAGAAAAATAATATAACGTTTCCCATCATATGTGCTTCATGTTTGTCCATTCTTCCATGTTTCTTCCTCTTCTCCTCTCCCCCTCCCATTTTCTCTTTTCTCCCCTCCCCTTCTCTTTCCTCTCTCTCTCTCTCTCTCTCTCTCTCTCACACACACACACACACACACACACACACACACCCCTTCATTATTGTGGACACTCTGAAGAATTAGAAGATAGGATCAGCAGTCAGATATTTTTAGAATTGCCCACAGATTTTTGACTTGAGTAATATGTAATGGGGCCTTTATAAAAAATGCAATCTATTTCTGTAAATTTTGGAACAAAAATATGAGTGCAACTTCCACTTTGGTGAAAAAGTGACACTGTTCCTTTTGTGTGGGTTCAAATAGCCTGTAACATGTACTGCACTGCACTGGCTTCAAGTCTTTCAATAGAAACATCTCTGCTGTGTTCTCCCTATGTTAGAAACAAATCTATATGTGTATTAGATGTACATTTCCGTGGATTTTTGAATTTGTATAATTAATTAATTAATTAATCCAATTATGTGCATGTCTACTTTTTGCCACATTCTCTGCAAGGTAGTAGTAATAAACATACAGGTTAGAACTTGGAGAGAAGGAGAGAAAAATCTAATGAAGAAGAAAGACATATAAACAAATAACTACCCTATCATGTGGTATTCTAACCATCACTGCTGTGTGGTCTCATGACAGTCTCCTGAATCTTAAAAACAATTTGTAGAATGCAGATACCAGTTTGATTTTCAAGCAAATGGGGTCTATGGGATAAATAACATAGGCTGGCACCATTAGAGAAGGTTCAATGATATTTCAAGTCACTTTGATGTCTTCTATAACTTTTTTGGGGGGGGAAGGGTATCTCTGTGTTGCCTAGCCTGGTTGCAAACTTCTGGCCTTAAGCAATCCTCCTGCCTCAGCCACCCAAAGTGCTGGGATTACAGGCATGAGCCACCATGCCCAGACTTCTGTAACATTTTACTTCTAAACAATCTTAATGACAACCTCTATTCCATTATAAGCAGTTGTAATGCTGAAAAATTAAATTTTTTGTGTGTGTTCAACTATCCCATACCATGTATACATATCAGAGATGTCCCAGGAGTCTTTTCAGACATTGAAATATTTTTGCATTAAATCCCAGTGACTATAATAAATGCTCGGATATTTTTTCAATCTTATGGGCACACAGAAGAGAAAAACATTCATTTTGTCTGCAAGAGCCTGGTAAGTTAACAGAGGAGCCAACAATTCAACAAATGTTTATTGAATACCTACTATGAACAAAACGAAGAAAGAGGTAGTTTTGAAAATATGAATCATAGAGGAACTGCAAATAGGGGAAAACAGAGAATAAATAATAATGTATATTCAACACAATCACATCAGTCTGATGAATTTTAATATAATAAATCCATGTATTACAAGGTAGAGATTGTCAGAATAATTGAAGTAGCAGAACACAGCTATAAGCTGTCTACAGAAGACATGATTTAGATAGATACAAAGAAACAGGAGGGTTAAAAATTGGATGTAAAAATATATGTCATGCAAGAAGTAGCCCCATGGAGGTTATAATGGCTATTTAGTATCAGATAGATTACAAGACAAAAAGTATTTCCAGAGTTAAAAGGAGCAAATCATAATAACTCTAACCTAACAATAATATAACTATTGCATATACAGCACTAGCATTTTCCAAAGTATACTCTGAGAAACCCTAGTCCAATGAGACAATCAGGAGAAAAAGAGTTTTTTGGTAAAGTAAGATTGGGACACACTTTTTTTTTTAGCCTATTCCAACCCCTCTTGGACATTCATGAATTCATGATAAGAACTGGAGAGCAAGTGGATTAAATACTCTTAGATATTCTGTTGAAAAGAAAATTAATTGCCTTTGTTTAACCGGCCTTTTAAAAAACCCATTTAATCATGGAGGCTTTTAAAAATTTGTTTATTTTCCCATAAAACCTATTCATATCCTCTAGAATGCAAGTTTTAGAAAAAAATAAGTTCAATGAGAGAGCTCCATCCCAAGCACTCAGCAAAATGCCTGAAGTATTATAAATTATTAGTCAATGTTTGATAAACAAATACTGATATACACAGAAATAGAGAAAATATTTTATGAAATTGTCATTACCATTGTCTAGAAAGGTGTAACTGATCCACGGACATCCTTATGTTTCTATAGTGCTTAAACTCATTAGCAAGATTAATGAAAAGTGTACTGCTATATTCAGTCCTGTTTCCATGCTAAGGGCTGCTGGTCATTCTTATCTTACAAGGCCAAGATGAAACTTGTGATTAGAGTGTCTTCTCTCTTTGATATATCACAGAAAGTTAGTCAAACTAAGTTGCAAACCAAGGATTCTGAAAAAGTAGAAGCTTATTTTTACCAATTTCAATGACAATTTAAACCAGAAGGAGACTACTACATATGAGTCTGGTAAAAGTGTAAAACAAGAAATGTGCCAAATGGTTTGTAAAAGCAATGCTGCAAAAAGAAAAATTTTTTTTAAGTAGAATCCTGTGAGGTTAAGAAGTCAGAGAAGAAACCAACGAATATAGAACATGGAATGAGAATGAAACTGATTAATTTTCAGCACCACAGGGTCAAAGCCTCATTAGTCTGAATTCCTTGTATGCATGTGGACATACACAAAATGAGTCATTTAAATGCATCAAGATGGGAAGTGGGATAAACATAAGGCTTCTTACACAGCACCAGATTAGATTATAATCGTATATTTTGAACAAAGTTTTAAACATCATAGAATGAATGAAACCTTAGTTCCAAATCATATAGGACACCTAAGAAAGTACCTTTCTATTATGCCTAACAGAGGAACATCTAATAGAGAGAGTTGTAGACTTTAAACATTGTCTTTGCAAGATGATAGACTGACTACAATAAAAACGAATTTCTAATTAGGAATTATGGACTAAAAGTTATATTTAATAAGCTTCTCTTTCCTAGTCACAGTAGAAATGATTAATAATAGACTGAGGACATCAACAATTGGATTTCAGTGATATAAAAGAAAGTTTTATTATTACAAAATTTAATAAGGGCAAAGGATAGCACTGGGTTTCTGACTTATGAGAGAGTGAGGAAGAAAGAAACAGAAAGCAACAGGGAGGGAAGGACACAGACACTGAGAGAGAATGAGAGAGAGAGAGACAGGGAGAGAGAGAGACAGAGACAGAGAGAGAGAGAGAAAGAGAGACAGAGAGAGAACAGAAGGAGAGAGCGAGAGCGAGAGAGAGAGAGAGAGAGAGAGAGAATCTAAATGAATTAGACCCAGGCTCTGGGAAGAACAAAGTAGGGCTAGATCCCTTCAAGCCACTGTGTGAGTCCAAAAGTCCAAAAGTGGATTTGTTAGGCAAGAGGGGAAGACTTTTTCTTTTTATTCCCCTTACTACCTGAAATCAGTTATACAATGACAAATTGATTTGTTCAGCAGACTCTGTCCTTACTGCACTTTACAATTAAGGGAAAATTTATTTATAGGTGTTTATTGAGCACCTATTATGTAACCAAGATAATTTGAATATAGACCTAAGGAAATTTTATTTTTAAAAAACCCCATGTTTCTGAAAAATCTAGACATGGTGATTGTTTCCTTTAAAAAAGAATGGGCTGAGAAATCTTTTTGGGCAAGTCAGCTTGCAATGCTCATTGGAGCCTTCCTCAAAGAACGTCCAACATAAGTAATCATGGATACATCGAATTATCCACAATGTGAGTATTCACCCTTGTTATTATGTTTAGAGCAAGGTAATGCAGGTATTGGTACGTCTTTAGATTTGGCCAATTAAAAGTCAATTCTATCAACAACAACAAAATGAATATGAAGCCAGTATGCTTTTTTTAATTTGTTGAGGTAGTAAAAATGTGTTTGCTAGCAACTAAAACCCAACTAACGTATTCAATAATTATTTCAGAAAAGACTAATTATGAAGTTTAGGAGGAAACAAAGTTCTGTTAACCTTTAATTCATTACAGAATTGCTTTACACAGAAATCTCCATTCAGAGAAAACTATAGCTCAATGAAGTTTCGTGGCCTCATAAATGAAGATAACATAGCAGACACCCCAGTAGGGAGACATACATGACACTTCAATGCTGATATAAACTTTGACTTGCCTCAGGAAAAAAATATGAAAGATATTTTTGGAAGACTATTTTGGAACTCCATGGATGTCACACATACATAGCGTTGACCAAAAAAAAAAAAAAAAAAAAAAAAAATCAAGCTACTGAAGAGCACGTGCAATTGGATACTGTCTATATGACGTTTAAAAACGTAAAAACCAATATAACATATTGGTTACAAATACATAAATATGTAGTAAAAGTATTCAAAGTAACAAAAGAATATTTACCAAAGTTAGTGTAGTATTCCTCTCTGCAGGGGGATCAAGGCTATTGGTGCAGGGAATTTAACAAAATTGGTTTTGATTTTTTTCCCCTAAACTGGTTTAGGATGCACAAGTATTTTTTGAAACCATAGCTGTATTTCACTACATGTGCTAATATAATTTTTAAAATATATACAAAAATGTTTTTAGTAAAATAAACTCCTGTATACCCATATTACGTATTCAACAATTATTAAAATCGTACTGTATTTGCTTCATCTATCTTTGTTCTTCTTTTTCATTCTAAAGCATATTTTAAAGAAAATCCAAATCACTGTGTCATTTTATTTCTGCATGCTACATACATATTTAAAAATATGGGCTGTAAAAAAATAACAAAATGCCATCATAATTAATAAGCAAAATAATAATGATTCCATAGTATCATGTATATCAAAAGTATATCTAAAAATCCGTATGTTAGTTGTCTCAAAAAGCTTTTTTTTAGATAGTTGACTTTTCCAAATCAGAGTCACACTTCCTATTTAGTTATTAGATCTCTATTCTCTTTTAATCTAGGGTATTCCTCTCTCTCCCACTTACCTTTTCATGCTATTGACTTGTTGCAGTAACTGAATCAATTCCTGTATGCTGTTTATTCATACCATTTTTTATGTCTTGAATATTGCATACTTTAAACAATATTTAAGATGCTGTTATGTTGAAAAGGTTAAATATGACATTCATAACATTCTTGGATTTTTGAGGCATGATGCCATGATAAAAATAGAGAAAAGTCAATTGTCTGTCACTATGCTCTGTGTCTGTTTCAGAAGCTGTGACTGGATCCTCTTTGATTAAGAAAAGTCCTGTGTAATTAGTGGACATATGTTTAGAAATTAGTAGATAAGACATATCTTACCTAGAAGCAACGGATAGTTGGAATTTAAAAGAAATGACTCTTTATGAATAGCAGATCCTCTAGCTATTTTTTTCTAGTAATAAACAGTCTTGATATTGACAGAAAGATAAGATTTATTTTATTGAAATTCAGTGAATATTACTTAACACCTAATATAGGAAAGCCATTTGTTATATACTTTGAGAGTTGGTTGCTAAGAGGAAGAAGATAATTATTTATTAATAATAACAATACCTGATATTTATATCAAATAACTATAAATCATTCTTTAATCTTTTAAACAACTCCATGAAGTATCATTGCATTTTCTGTTATACAAATGATGCTCAGAGAAAGTAAGCAACCTTCCCAGGTTCTCATAGCTAGTAAACTGCTGAAAAATAATGATAGTTTACATCTATTTTGTTCGAAATTGGTCTTTCTGATCCTAAACCAGAGACTTCTAGTACTATCCTACACTATATTGCCTCAAATATAAGTGTAACTCACATGTTGATCATAATAGCCAGGAGACTCTGCTTCAGAGCAATGCAACTTAATGTGACCCAAACTTCAATTTAACACGCAGTGTTAGCCAAAATTCTATTCCCTTCTTTCTGTGATTTTAAGTGGCTCATTTTCCCACAACTCTTTCCAGAATAACTTCAGCTTAGTCACTAAACCCTGAATACCGAACTTATTTCTTTCATCAGGTTCCCTATGAAATCTGTCAACATCCAGCATGTAGTTTGTTTATTTGTTTGTTTTTCTGAAGATGTGAGGGTACACTCATAAGGAGCATTTCCTGGTAGTGGAGCCTGAGTCCTCCTGCCTGTCTCTCCCAACTCCATCCTCAGATTCTATTTGTACCCAGGTCTTTGGATATTTGGGCTTCTGCCATAAAGCAGCATGAATTTTTCTTCTTCCAGTGAGTCCAAGTACTATTCTAAGAAGAATTCTCGTGGCTGCTGTTACAATGAATATGTTTTTCCACTATATAAGAAGTTTCTTTTTCCAGTTTCCTAATCTGTGGGAACGACATATACTGTTCTAAGTGATTCCATCACAAAGCAGACGATATTAGGCAAGGAAAGATTAGAACCACTTTTTGTAAATTTTTACTTTATTTTTATTCTAGAGTCGTGGGGTACATGTGAAAACTTGCTGCATACTCATTGATGAAGGTGACATCTGGGCTTCTAGAGAGTCCTCTCCCCTCTAGTAGTGGGCATAGTACCCAGTGGGTGATTGTGTACCCCTTGTCACATTCCCTCATTCCCTCCTTTAGCAGTGCTTCAGTGTCTGTTGTTTTGCCTTTGTGTCCATATATCCAGTGCTTAGTGCCCTTTTATGAATGAGAACATGCATTATTCAGTTTTTTTCTTTCTTTGATAGTTGTCTTAAAATGATGATCTCCAGCTGCATCCATGTTGCTGCAAAGAACAAGATTCTGTTCTTCATTATGTTTGCATAGTATTCCATTGTGTATAAATACCATGTTTTCTTTATCAGTCACAATTTTGATGGCCATCTTGTTTGGTTCCATGTTTTGCTATTCTGTATAGTGCTGCAATAAACATACATGCACAAGTATCTTTTCAGTAGAGTGATTTATGTTTCTCTGGTTATATTCCCAGGGGTACAATTGCTGGATTGACTGGTAGTTCAATTTTTAGCTCTTTGAGAAAGCGCCACACTACTTTCCACAAAGGTTGAACTAACTTACATTTCCACCAACATTGTGGAAGCATTCACTTTTCTCCAAAGGCTCACAGTCATCTTTTGTTTTATGACTTTTTAATGGTAGCCCTCCAGATTGGTGTGATGTGGTACCTTATTGTCGTTTGATTTGTATTTCTCTGATGATTAGTGAAGCTGAGCATTTTATCATATGTTTGTTGACTGTTTGAGTGTCTCCTCAGAAGAGTATCTGTTTATGATCTCTGCCCATCTTAAAATGGTTTTATATATATATATGTGTGTGTGTGTGTGTGTGTGTGTGTGTATATATATAACATATATATATTTTTTCTTGTCAATTCATTTGAGTTTCTTATAGAATCTGGATTTTAGGCCTTTGTCGGATGCATAGCTTGCGAATATTTTTTTTCCATTTTGTGAATTGTCTCTTTACTCTCTTAATAGCTTCTTTTGCTGTACAAACACTTTTTAGCTTGATAATTTTCCACCTAACAATTTAAAATGTTATTGCATTTGCTTTTGAGGACTTGGCCCTGAATTCATTGCCTAGGCTGATGTACAGGAGGGTTTTCATAAGCTTTCATCTAGTATTCTTATATTTTGAGGTTTTACATGTGAATATTTGATCCATTTTGAATTAATTTTTATATATGGGGATAGACAGGGTTCCGGTTTCATTCTTCTGCATGTGGTTAGCCAGTTTCTCCAGCACAATTTTTAAAATATGGTTTATTTTCCCTAATGTTTATTTTCTTCAACTTTGTCAAAGATGAGTTAGTTGAAGGTCTGTGATTTCATTTCTGGATTCTCTGTCCTATTTCATTGGTCTTATGTGTCTTTTCCTATACCAGTACTGCTGCCTTGGTTACTGTAGCCTTGTAGTAAAATTTGATGTCTGGAAGTGTGATGTCTCCATCTTTGTTCTTTTTTCCTGAGAGTTGCTTTAACTACTTAGGCTCTTTTTTGCTTCCATAAAAAAATTCTAGATCTGTGAAAAATGATGCTAGTAGTTTGAAAGAGATTGTGTTGAATCTGTAGATTGCCTTTGGTAGAATGGACATCTTGGCAATATTGATTCTTTCAATCTGAAAGCATGGAATATTCTTCCATTTGTTTGTGTTGTCTTTGATTTATTTGAGCAGTGTTTTGTAGTTCTCATTGTATAGATCTTTCAACTCTTTGGTTAAATGAATGCTGAGTTTGTTTTGTTTTGTGGCTATTGTAACCATGATTGTCTTTTTCATTTGGTTCTCAGCCTGCTTGGTGGTGGTATAGAAATGCAATTGAATTTTGCACATTGGTTTGTACTCTGAGACTCTACTTATATCATTTAAATGTGCAAGGAGGTCTTTGATAGACCCTCGAGGATTTTCTATGAATAGAATCACGTAATTTTCAAATAGGGATAACTTAACTTCCTAGTCCCCCATTTGGATACCTCTAATTTCTTTCTTCTGCCTGATTGCTCTGGCTAGGGCTTTCAACACTATACTAAATAGGAGTGAGAGTGGACATACTTGTCTTGTTCCAGGTCTTAGGTGGAATGCTTCCAACTTCTGTCCATTAAGTATGAAACTGGCTACAGGTTGTCATAGATGGCTCTTATTATTTTGAAGGATGTTTTGAAAGTGCCTTGGTGCTTGAGAATTTTTGTCAAGAAGGGATGTAGGTTTTTATCAAATGGTTTTTCTGCATCTATTGAGATAATCATGTGGTTCTTGGTTTTGCACTTGTTTATGTGGTGGCTTATGTTTATTAATTTGTGTGTTGAATCAACCTTGCCTCCTGGGAATGAAAATCATCTGGTTATGATAGATGGTCCTTGCACTGTGCAATTTGCTAGAATCTGGTTGAGAATTTTTGCATCTATGTTCATCAGGGAAATTGGCCTGTAATTTTCTTTCCTTCTTGGGCCTTTGCCATTTTTGGATATCAGGGTGATATTGGCTTCATAGAGTGAGCTAGGGAGAATTCTTTTCTTCTTGATTTCTCGGCATACTTTTAGTAAGATTGGTATCAGCTCTTCCTTGTAGAATTAAATCAAGAAATCATCTGGTCCAGGACTTTTTTTTGGTGGGGGGGGTGTTGTTATTACTGAGTTAATGTTTTTACTTGTTATCTGTCTATCTAGGGTTTCAATATATTTCTGTTTCAATCTTGGGAGGTTATGTTACCAGTAATCTTAACTCAACATGTGACCAATTAGATCTAATAAATATCTACAGAACAATTTACCCAACAATCACAGAATATACATTATTCTCATCAGCACATGGGACAACTACAAGATGAACCACATACTCAGACAAAAAGAAACATGAACAAATTTCAAAAGGTTAAAATTATACCAAGCATCTTCTCAGACCATGACAGAATAAAAATAATATTATCAAAACAGGGATCCCCCAATTCAAACAAATACATGGAAATTAAACAATATGCTTCTGAGCAACTTTGGAGTTAACACAGAACTCAAGACAAATAAAAAATTTCTAGAAACAGTTGAAAACCAAGGTACAGCATATCAAATCTCCCTGGATACCATGCATTCCGTGCTGAGAGGGAAGTTTATAACATAGCATGCACACATCAAGAAAATAGAGATATCTCAAGTAAATAGTCTAATGTCAAAATTAAGAAAGCTGAAAAGACAAGAGCAATCCAATCTGAAAACAAGTAGAACAATGGAAATTATCAAAATAAATTCACAGCTAAATGAAATAAAGATAAAAAAAACAAGCCGGGCTCAGTGGCTCAGCCTGTAATCCCGCACTTTGGGAGGCTAACGTAAGTGAATTGCCCGAGCCCGCAGGTTTGAGACCCACCTGAGCACCTTGACGAGACCTCATCTCTACAATAAATTAAAAAAAAAAATCCGGAGCCCATCAGGTCAAAGCTACAGTGGCCGGGAGCAGCCACTGCACTCCAGTCTGGGCGACGGAGTGAGACTCCAACTTAAAAAAAAAAAAAAAAAGATAAAAAAACATACAAGTTATGAATGAGACAAAAAGTTGGTTCTTTGAAAGAATAAATAAGATGGACACATTTCTGGACAGATTATCAAAAGATGAAGGAGAGAGAACATTCAAATAAACACAATTAGAAATGAAAAATGTGAGGTTACAACTGACCCTAAAGAAATACAAGAGATGATCAGAGAGTACTATGTATTTTAAGAGTATTCTGTGTGTGAATAAGCTAAAAAATCTGCAAAAAAAATTTAGTGCTTTTTAAAGTGTTTTGTTGCTGTTGTTTTAACTGACCTTCACAAATCCTTGGCAGAAAGTCCAATTATTCTACTTTACTTACAAGGAAACCAAGTAAAAAGAAAAGAATTTAACCATTCTAATTAAACTTCCAGAAACTCTTCATTCATCAGTCTCAATTGGATCCCTGAGGCTCATTTCTGGTTCATATCAGTTGACAGCAGTAAATCAATACCATTTCTCACTTCTTTGACTGAGAACTGTGAAATTTCTCCTTTAAAAGAGCTGGTAGTAGAATTATGTAAATACTATTAGCTGGCAACATGTCTCATTAACTTCCAGGCTAGGATTGGGGTGTATCTCAAGTTCTACATTAATTTCCTCAAAAAATGTTTTTATATTTCTGAAAAGGTTTATGTAAGCATGGGAGAATATTTATATATATTCTTATATATTGTATATATCTATATACAATACAGTCATGTGAATATATAAATACACACACACACACACACACATATATCAAGCAAATTAGAAAATGTCAAATTGGAAAATAGAATGCTCAAGAAGAGCATTAGTTATGGCACTTAAAAGGCTTTCATTTTAAATCAATATCAGTACTTCAATAATAAGCAATAGAAAATGTTACCATCTTTTTCTTTTTCTTTTTTTTTGAGTTGGAGTCTCACTCCGTCACCCAGACTGGAGTGCAGTGGCCGCTCCCGGCCACCGCAGCCTCGACCTGCTGGGCTCTGGCAATCCTTCCGCCTCAGCCTTCCAAGTAGCTGGAACTACAGGCACACGCTACCATGCCTGGCTAATTGTTTTGATTTATTGTAGAGATGAGGTCTCGCCTGCCCAGGCGGGTCTTGAACCCGCGGGCTCAGGCAATCCACTCACCTCCGCCTCCCAAAGGTGCAGGGTTACAGGCTGAGCCACCGAGCCTGGCACCATCTTTTTCTTAAATTGCCCATAGCAAACAACTTTCAAATCTTAAGACAGGTTTGTACCAGTATTTTCAATACATTTTATTGAAGTGAAATTTATATAAAATACAATACATCCATTGTAAGTGTATACTGTGATGAGATTTATCAAATACACCTTTAATCACCACCACAATCAAGATCTAAAACATTTCCATCAGCATAAAATGTTCCTTCATGAGACTTTGTGGACAATCTCATCTCTAGACTCATGGCCCATCCAACCAATGATCTTCTTTCTGTCACCAAAGATTAATTTTGCCTTTTAGAATTTAATATACATAGAATCATGCAGTATGTCATATTCTGTGGTTAGTATTGTGTCTTCAGTGTAATGTTTCTGAAATTCATCATATTATTGTTTGTATCAGCAGTTCATTATTATTATATTAATTTATTCCATTTTTTGCATTGTTTGAATATATTAAATTTTTTTTCTATTTACCTGTTGGTGGTACTTTGGTTGTTTCCAGTTATTATTACAAATAAAGCTGACATGAACATTTATGTACAAGACTCATATAGTTTCACGTCTCTTGGATAAACACTTAGGAGTAAAATTGCCAGTTCATGGAGAAGTATGCACTGCCTTTTAAGAAAAAGATAGATCTTTTTAGAGCAATTGTACCATTTTATGCTATTGCCAATAATGTATAAGAATTCCTGTCACTCTACAGCTTAATCAATATCTGTTACTGTGTATTTTAGCTATACTAGCGAGTGTTTAGTCATGGTGGTTTTAATTGCAGTTTTTCTAATGAAAATGATGTTTAATATCTTTTTTATATGCTTACTGGACATTCACATAATCTTTTATAAAGTGTGGGCTTAAATACATATGTAATATTTTATTTGACTCCTTGTCTGCTTATTATTCAGTTGCGTTATTCATATATTCTGTATATCAATAGATTGTTAAATATAAACCATTTGCTCTTGTTTCATATTAAATAAATTTCTGTTTACTCCAAAGTAAAATTTTATAGTTTTAGATTTTATGCTTAGGCATATCATGTATTTCAAAGTAAGTTTAGCGTGTATTGTGTATATTTTGGTAGGAGTCAAAGTACATTTTTTTATGTGGCTATCAAGTAGTTCCAGCACCATTCATCAAAAAGGCTAACATTTCCCATCAGTACTTTAGTTTAAAAATCAATTGAACACATATGTGCAGGTTTATTTCTATATTTTCTCTTTTGCTCATTTAAACTATTTATCTATCCTTCCATAAATTATATACCATCTTGATAATTATTAGCTTAATAGTAATTCTTGAAATAAAGCAGAGTAGTTCATCAATTTTGGTCTCCCTTAAAATGTTTTTTGGGCTATTTTAAGATCCTTCAATTTTTCATATTAATTTAAATATCAGTTAGTACATTCCTATACAAATGTTCTGTTCTGGACATTATAAAATCTATGCAAAGTAATGAACAAGCCTCCAGCCTCTTCTGGATTGCCAAGAACTGCTGAGAACTTTTTCTAGTTTAGCATATATTAAAGCCACCTTAAGTGTTTCTAAGTATTTTGGAAGCATTTTGTAATGATAAATGGAAGATTGGGTGTGAAAGAGAGTTTTCACAGCCAATTATTATATGGCTTTGTGTGCATATGTGTATGTATGTGTGTGTATATTGTATGTGTGTATATGCACATATACTTATCCAGATAGGGAGAAAGTGTGAGGAAAAGAGAAGATATTTATTATTTAAAACTGTTCATATGAATATATTGCTGAAAGGTCAGTCCTGCAGTATTTGTACCAGTTAACAATAGACCTATAGAAAATCCACTGAAATATTGGACATTTGAGATTAGTAACACTTGACAGTGAAGCAAACTGTTATGCCTTTGGGCAAAATTTGTATTTCTATGTGTGACATTGAATTAAATTTTTCTGTGGTTCATCCTTCAGAAAAAATCACCTTAGCTTGCTTATGAATTCTTCTTGAAGGAACACTAAAATAAAAATAAATCATATCATATTAATTTAAGATATTGTTTTGCATGTTCTGATTTGGTTAAATTGTCTTTATGTATAGATCACTAGTACTTTTCAGCATTTAAGTTAAAGTATCCACAGTTACATGTCTTTATTCTTTCTTCTACTGAACCCCTCCAGTGACAAATTAGTCAAGAAAAGTCCAATTTGTATTTTTTATGGTTCAAGTTCTGTTGGAATGTGCCATAATATCCTATTAGATACTGTGGCGCAGTGACAGGGAAGATAAAGAGGTTCTGGTATGTGCTTTGAATGCTAGGCTTTTTTAATAAGAATGTGACAGTTCAATAGACTTTGGAAACCTGAAGAGCTGCTTCTAAAATCCTTGGTTGTCCCATTCTTTCTGATACCGGATACATGTACAGTGTTTTGGCAGTGAGCCAAAAGACTTAGAACTATATTACAGTGTTGGGAGCCAGCCATGGAGGCCTGCCTGCTGACAAAATCCAGGGGGCTGAAGACCCCGGGTCACAAAGCGAACCTGGGCAGCTGAGACCCTTACTTCTTCTACTTTTGTTATTGGTGCAGCCAAAACGTTCTGTACAGTCTGAGGATGGAAAGCAAAATTCCACTCATGCCTCCACTACCCCTTGCCTTTACTTCCCTTTGTTAAGGAGGCTTGTAATTCTGGTGACTTGAGAGAGGCCTAACGCAGATTGTAAACACCAAGTGTGAAGTTAGGGAAAACTAGTCAGGCCAACTTACAGCTAAGAAACCTTGAAAATGTTGCTTTACCCCAGCTAGTTGCAAATTGCTGTGTGAAGGTCACATGTGTGGCTTGTTAATCTATGTGATAATTATAGTACTTCGAACTTGGTAGTGATTTATAATGTAATAGTTATAGGAATAAGTAAGTTTTGTATGGACATTAAGAAATGGTAATCATTAAAAATGTTAGAAGTTTATAAAATTTATAGTTTAGGATGGTAATGTTTTAAGATCAAAACAGGATGAACAAAGATACATTGCCTGTCCGGTCCATTCAACTGTAACTGATTGCCTTGGAAACAAAAAACATGTAGGGTATAAAAGGAGTTGGAAAAGACAATAAATCAGCATTTGTCCTGCTTGCAGCAAAGTCAGTGTCCCAAGTTTTTTCTCCTGTGCCTATGCTGTCCCTCTTTCAGAAAACCCTGACCTGCTGGAGCTGGACTCCAGCATTACAGAGTAAAGTAAAAATTATGTAACCATTATTTTTTAAAAATTGAATTGATGTAAAATTTTATTGTTTTTTTTTGTTTTTGTTTTTTTTTTGAGTTGGAGTCTCGCTCTGTCGCCCAGACTGGAGTGCAGTGGCCGCTCCCAGCCACCACAGCCTCAACCTGCTGGGCTCCGGCGATCCTTCCGCCTCAGCCTTCCAAGTAGATGGAACTACAGGCATGTGCTACCACACCCGGCTAATTTTTTTGATTTATTGTAGAGATGAGGTCTCACCAAGTTGCCCAGGCGGGTCTCGAACCCGCGGGCTCAGGCAATCCACTCACCTCAGCCTCCCAAAGTGCAGGATTACAGGCTGAGCCACCGAGCCTGGCTAATGTAAAATTTTAAGTGAGGCTTCTATACCCCTATCTATCCTGTCATTCTTTAGAAGAGCTTGTCTCTAATGAGTGGTGCGAAGTCTGATACAGCAGATAGAACTCATGATCCAAGCTACTTTTGTGAAGACTAAGGCTTGGTAAGTCTTGCTTTGCTATCTGAAGTTGGCCATTGACAAACTAGAGTACATGTAGAGGCCATCACAATGCCTGAGGCCTGTGCACTGTTAGGTGAGAAACTAAAAGTAATGGAATGTTCAACATGAAGACTTGTAGATTACATGGTTATGGTCTTTACAGATTTTATGTACTTCCAATAAGCACATTGGGAAGAATGTTTTGGAAATAAATGATGTTAATTTTCAGATCAAACTAGGAATGTTTTACTTAAAAAGAATAATCACAGCTATCTCATGAAGTGATGAGTTAAAATGTTAGAATTTATGGGGGGAGTATGGAATTTGAAGTCAAATACAAAAAACTGGTATTATATATCTGGGTTATGCTATTTAATAACTTTGTGAATTTAGACAAGTTGCCTATAATTTCTGTGCCTCAGATGCCTTATCTGTTAATTGGCCTAATCCTAGAGTCATACTGTGAAACTATATGACACTGTGTCTGTGAAGCATCTGCACAGTTGCTCAGCGGATGGGACATTCTTTTTTCTCTGTCACTGAAGGAATTTCAGCTGAGCTAAATGCTCATATGAAGGATTAAGGCAGGAAAGCTTTCCTAGCTCTAGTAGGAAATGGAACTCAATGATCTCTAAGGTTTCTTCAAACTCTACCATTCTGTCTTTTGTATTTTAATTTGTAATGATTAATTTTGTCTCAAATCAGACAGTGTGATGTAATAATACAGAATATATTTTTGTACAAAGCACTCAAATGCTCAAATATTTAATATACATTAATGGGTAAGTATAGAAAATCATAAATATCTACTAACAAGCTCAAATGATTAACAACAGTAAAACCTGATCACATTTCATCTGTACCTCTATTTTAGTAACTTATGCTTGACATATGAGTTAGAAATAAAAGTCAGATTCCACCTGTACTCAGCACTGCAGCCAATTTCCAGCATCATGAAGTCATAAAGTATAAGGCATGCAGTATTAGGTCTGCCCGATTGTCCAATGGTCTCTTCTGACAGCAGCAAAAATATTTGGTTTGTGAATGAAATGCAATTGCCCTCATTAGGTTAGCCACTGAATTTGAGTCTCGTTATTCAACTATTTTACATCTTGCATCAGTGAATTGATTGAAACATATTCTGAGCCCCCATCCCCTCATTTTTTAAACACTTTTAGCCTATACAGCATCTTCATGACAAATGCTTCCAGCACAAAAAAGCACTCGCCTTTTTTATCTGCTAAATAGCCTGCCTTCAGAATATCCCTGGTTCTAATATTAAATTAATGTCTGGAGTTTCACGAAAGTGAGTGCTCCAATTTGTTTTTTTCCATTTAAACTAGTCATTGCTTTATAAATTTCGGTTTGACTTTTCAGATTGAAATCTCCAAACCACTTCCAGTCAGTTTCTGCTTATTGCATCTTCATATGACATATTCCTTATGGACATCTGTGATTCTTTCAAGATTACATTTCTCTTCTTTTTTTAGCCTATTTGAATTTCCTGACACTATTCAGTATTTTTGTGGTTTATTTGGCTCCTCCTAATTCTACACTTATTGAACATGTCTGTTAGGATATCCTATAGGAACGTCAGATATTAAATTCAGCATGTCCAAACTGAACACAACCTCTCTCCAATCTGCCCAAACTTGTTCCTCCCTCTCTATTCTCTTTGCATTCATCCTCAAGACAGAATTCTGGGAGTCAGCCTAGACTATACCAAATATATATCCACATATTTATCACTTCTGGTATTTATCACTTCGCACTTTCTTTCTGTGCATTCACATTACCATCCAGTGCCATTTTCTATTTTGCGCAAATCACTTATGGTAACAATGAAGTGATTCTTCTGCCATCTCAAATCTGCTGTTGAAACTATACATATAGTGGATTTTTTATTTGTTATTTTGCTTTTCAAACACATAATTTATATTTGGTTCCTTTAGCTTTTCAAATAATTTCTAATATTTATTGAGCATTTATAAACAGCCCAGGCACTCTGCTAAGTTGTGTTAGTTATCTATTGCTGTGTAACAAATTACCCCCAAATTTTAGTCAGTGAAGATATTTATATTTATTCACGGTAAAGGTAGGCATATGGGAGCGTTTGAAACTGCTTCCTCAGAGAAGTGGCTTCCTAAAGCTCTGTCTCAAGTTCCAGAAAGTATATGTCAGAACCATCTAGTAAAACTTTCTCACCCCTAATTAGCCTTAATTATCTTAGGCCAACCACCTCTGAATGCAATCATCGGTAAGGGGATTGGATTTCCATGATAAGCTTTGATTAAACAGTACTCATTCATAGAGACAGAGACAATTCCCTAAACTGAATAGTTGCTTCTTAATGGAGTGTGTGTGTGTGTGTGTGTGTGTGTGTGTGTGTGTGTGTGTGTGTGTGTGTTGGAAGAAATACATAGATTCTGGTGATTCAAGTATAATGTCCAATAATGTCTTTGTGAAGGGAAATTTTGCTGGTAATGAATCAGTTTCTGTAATAGTGGCTGGCTTATAGAAATTTTATTTCTTCCTTAATTTTGTTAGTTTATGATTCATAGAAAAATATCAGTTTGTTCTGATTTTTTCAAATGTGTTGACAATATGCTACTCATTAACGTCTTTTTTCCCTTCCTTTCCCGCTTTGGACTATTGTTCTCTATTTGAAATTTAGCTTATTTTAAACAAATGTCATTTTGGAACAAATCGATTTGTGTTACACATTTTCCTCCCAAAACTCATTTTGCTATATTCTTCAAGTTTTGCTATATAGCACTATTTCCCCCCAAACCAACATTGGATACATAGTGTTGTTTTCTGCATCTCTTATTCTAAGTGTGATTACCTTTCAAATGCACAAATTATTTAGGAGTATGTTTTTCAATTCCAAACACAAGAGTTATTTTTCTGAATTTTTCTGGCAGATTTTTAATTTAAATGCATTGTTCTTAGAGAAAATGTTCTGAATGATATAATTTTGAAATTTAAAATTTGTTAAGGCTTCCTCTTTGATCTAGAAACAAATAGTCATAATCTGTATATTTTCCTTCTTGGTTTGAAAGAAACTTTAGGTTTTTACTTGATGTGAGTTGGATTGAAAATGTATCATGTCTCTACAGTGGTATTGTATCAGCTTGCTAAATGGCTTCTCTGTGTGTTTCTCCTACTTTCATCTGACCTTCAATACCTACTTGAAGCATTCTTTTAAAACACATTTTGCTGCCTTAAACATCACTTGTAAGAAAACTCCGATTACGTTAGCATAGACTTCACAGGGTCCTTTACTTTCCTGCCTTGGTTCTTTAGGTTCTTATGGTCTTATTTTGGTTTCACTTTCAGTAAGATAAATCTTACATAATTCCTTTACCCTTGTGATGGCATATCTGTCTGAAATGCCTTGACCATCTTCACAAAGAAAAATACCTCATCTTGGCATATACTTAATTTATTTTGGTAAAATCTTCTCCGATTTCCTCAAGCAAAGTTAGATGTTTCCTTTTCTATACTTATAATTTTTCATAACTTTAATACAATATATATCAAATTATAGTCTAATTGTCAATTCACATATTTGCCTCCTATTACATTTTTGCAAAGCAAATGTGATTTTTTAATATGTGATGGAAATTTTTTAATGAAAAACAAATTTCTTATAAATTTGATAAGCGAATAGTCAATTATTTTTACCTCAGTGTTTACCTAGAAATCAAAGCATGGTGAAAAAGACCTTTTTTTTGAGTTGGAGTCTCACTCTGTCACCCAGACTGGAGAGCAGTGGCTGCTCCCGGCCACCGCAGCCTCGACCTGCTGGGCTCCGGCGATCCTTCCGCCTCAGCCTTCTGAGTAGCTAGAATTATAGGCATGCGCTACCATGCCCGGCTGATTTTTTGATTTATTGTAGAGATGGGGTCTCGAACCCGCGGGCTCAGGCAATCCACTCACCTCAGCCTCCCAAGGTGCGGGATTACAGGCTGAGCCACCGAGCCCGGCTGAAAAAGACCATTCTTTACCTTGGAATAAAATTATAACTGACAGTTGAATGCATGATCAAGAACATGGCCCTTAGTAGTCAGAGCATTGGTTACCATTATCTCCTGTATGTAGAAGTACAACGCTAAGCTTTCAAGTGCATTTAAAATAGTTAAATCACACATGTATGAAATGGACATTGGCATGCTGTAAAAATTGATTACACAAAGATTCCCAATGTACTATAAAGGTGCATCAATATATAAATTTTAAAGCTTTACTTAGGTCATTTATTGGAACAATATTTATAGTGAAGCTATGATCAACCTAACCTAAGTATTTAATTAATAATTATATTACTTTCTGCATTGAAATTTAAAATCTATCAGAATGATTCTCATTACTTAACTCTCTTAAACAAACTTCTTTTCTTTTCTTTCTTTTTTTTTTTTTTACAGAATGTTTTCTGTTTCCACTGTTAAATTAACCAAAAACTCAAAAGATTTCATAAAGTTCTTACATCCTTTGGAATGGAATACTACAAATTGTTGTTAAGTAAATGTGTATATTCAATGATGCTAATAGTTACTCATTGAATTAATCATTCAGCTATTTAGTAAATATGCATTACATATCTAGTACATGCTATGGAGAGCCCTAGGTTCTGAGGGTAAAACAACAATAACAAAAGTTAAAATCAAATCCCTGGCATCACAGAGTTGATATTCTAGTGTGACAGAAAAATAATAAATGAATGAATGGATACATAAGCAAACAAATTACTAAATAAAGTGTCAGGTGGTAATAAGTGTTATAAAGAAAAGTATAACAAAGAAAAGGGTAAAGCAAATCACAGAGGGTGGGGGAATTGACATTTTAAATAGAAAGGCAAAAAACAATCTCACCGAGAAGGTGTCATTAAAATAAAGATGCAAGTCTCAGTAATCAGTCATATGGATTTCTGAGGTGAGAAAATAAAAAAGAAGGAAGAGCAATGCAAAGACCTGCTCTATTTTATTTTCTTTTAGCAATTATTGTGACCTAACATCCTACAGTTTACTTATTTATCTTGCTTATTATCTCCTTCCCCTAATAGAATGAAAACTCTACAAAGGCTGGCAATTGGGTTTGCTTTGTCTTTTCTGTCTTCACTGCTGCATTTCTAGCATCTAAATAGTGTCTGACACATAGTAGGCACACAATAGACACATGATAAATGTTTGTTGAATGAATAAATAAATGAAAGAATAAAAAAATCTTACCTTTTGCGTATAACATGTGTTATTATCACTACTATATCTGACACGTTCTTTAATTGATAGCAACTTGAAATTTTCTTTTGATGGAACAGTCTCTTCTCCTTGAACTTGAATCTATGAAAAGCCTCAGAAATTGGTCCTTTAATCCACTCTTTTTTCTCTGCGCCCACTCCCTAAGTGATCTTATCTTCACTTATTATCTTACATACAATATATATGTTATTGATTCTTAGTACATATCTCCAGCTCCAACTTCTTCCCTGATTGATATATCTAACCAATAACTTGACATTTTCATTTGAAGTCTAATAAACATCTTGAAATTACAGTATCTATAAGAAAACTCTTTATTCTTCTCAAATATGATTCTTCCCAAGTAGGACTTTCACCAATTTTCTCAGCCCCCCCCAAACCTGACATAATGCAATCTTCTTTATCTCCTACCTTGCACATACCAGCATACAATGTTGCCTCTAGTTTCAAAAATACTCCAAATTTGATCACTTTTCAACATGTCTACCTTTACAATCATAGTGCAAGCCACTGACATCAGGCTCCTACACTACTTGTAAAAAAAAGTCCCAACTAGTGTGCTGAATTGACTTTTAAATCTTTAGAAGCAGCCGTGCTCGGTGGCTCAGCCTGTAATCCCGCGCCTTTGGGAGGCTGAGGTGAGTGGA
>NW_007249769.1:263520-346387 GCF_000164805.1 Carlito syrichta
TGCCCTCCAGTCTGGGCGACAGAGTGAGACTCCAACTCAAAAAAAAAAAAAAATGTTTAGAAGCCATTTTCTTCATAGAAACTGGATTAACGTATCTAAAAAATAAATCAGAGCATGCCATTCCCATGATGAAAATTTCTTCAATGGCATTTGATCTTCTTTAAAATAAAATTCATGGCATTATCATGGCCTACAAGGCACTGCATGGTCTGGCCTTTGTCTCTAAAGTCCTCTTAGTTCTTTTCCTCTTTCCTTTAGTTTCGTTTTAGTTTTAGTTTTTGTCTCACTCATGTAACTCTTCTAACTGCTCCTAAAACACAAAGTGCGTTACTACCTTAGGGGATCTTTCAATTTTGACTTCCCAGAATGTACCTCCAGACATTGATTTTTATGACTTGCTTTCTTTTTTAAATTTTATTTTATTTCAGGAGTTGTGGGTATATGTTTGGATTACTTCATAAGCAAATTGCATGCAGGTAAGGTGTGGACATCTAGAAAACTCTCTCTACCCCTGATGGTAGACCTAGTACCCAGTATGTAGTTGTGTGTTCCTTATCCCTCCTCCCGCCCTCCGACCCTTAGCAGTGTCCAGCTCTGCTGTTCCCACTTATGTACTTGTGTGTCCAGTGATCAGGGCTCGCTTACGAGTGAGAACACATGGTATTCATTTTTTTGTTTGTCTTTGTTTCTATGAGAGCTCACTTAGAATGATTGTCTCCAGCTGCATTCATGTTGCTGCAAAGGACATGATTTTGTTCTTTTTTTTATGACTGTGTTGTATTCCATCATGTATATTTACTATATTTTCCTTACCCAGTCCATTTTCAAAGTCTCTGGGTTGGTTCCATGTTTCTGCTATGTAAATAGTGCTTTAACGAGCATGCATGTGCAGGTGTATTTTTGGTAAAGCAGTTTATATTCCTCTCGATGTAGTCCCAGAAATGGGATTATTGGATCATATGGTAGCTCAATTTTTAGTTCTTTAAGAAAATTTCACAAAGTTTTCCACAGTGTGTAACTACTGTACATTCTCACCAACAGTGTAGAAGTGTTCCTTTTCTCCACAGCCATGGCAACACCTATTGTATTTGACTTTTTAATGATAGCCATTCTTACCAGTGTTAGGTGACATCTCATTGTAGTATTGATTTTAATTTCTCTGATCACTAGTATGGTGATAGGTAGGCATCCTGTTTCAATCTTTTGCATGTGATCAGCCAGTTTTCCCAGCACCATTTACTGAATAGGTTCTTCTCTCCCCAGTGCTTGTTGTTGGAGGCTTTGTCAAAGTCGAGTTGGTTGAGAAATTGAGGCTTTTCTTCTGGAATCTCTATCCTGTTCCATTGGTCTATATGTCTATTCTTGTACCAATACTAGGCTGTTTTGATTATTGTAGCCTTATAGTAAAGTTTGAAGTCTGGAAGTGTGATACCTCCTGCTTTGTTTATTCTTCTAAGATTCTTATAGTTTGAGGTTTTACGTTTAGATCTTTGATTCATTTACAGTTGATTTTTGTATATGGTGATAGGTAGGGGTCCAATTTCATTCTTCTGCATGTGGTCAGCCAGTTTTTCCAGCATCATTTACTAAATATGGTTTCCTTTCTCCAATGTTTGTTTTCTTTGGCTTTGTCAAAGAGGAGTTGGTTGAAAGTCCATGGTTTTATTTCTGTCCCATTCCACTGATTTATGTGTCTATTCCTATATCAGTATGATGCTATCTTGGTTATTCTAGGTTTGTAGTAAAGTTTGAAGTCTGGAAGTTTGATGATTCCATATTTGTCCTTTGTTTCCTGAGGATTGCTTTAACCATTCAGGTTCCTTTTGACTTCCATCTGAATTTCTGTATTGTCTTTTCTAAGTTTATGAAAAATTATCCTGGCTATTTGAAAATAATTTAGTTTAACCTATAGATTGCCTTTGGTAGAATGGACAGCTTGACAATTTTGATCCTTTCAATCCATGAGCATGGGCTGTTTTTCCATTTATTTGTATCGTCTTTGAATCATTTGAGCAGTGTTTTATAGTTCTCATTGTAGAGGTCTTTCAAGTCTTTGGTTAGGTAGATGCCGAGGTTTTGTGTGTGTGTGTGTGTGTGTGTGTGTGTGTGTGTGTAACTATTGTGAAAGGGTTTGTGTTTTTCATGTGGTTCTCAGTCTGCTTTTTGTTGGTGTATACAAACACAACTAGATTTTGAATTCTGAGACTTTACCAAAGTTGTTTATCAGTGCAAGGGTTTTTTTTGACAGATTCTCTAGAGTTTTCTAGGTATAAAATCATATCATCTACAAAGAATAATAACTTAACATCCTCTTTTTCTATTTGAATATCTCTAACTATTTTCTCTTGTCTGATTATTCTGGTTAGGGCTTTCAGTACTATCCTGAATAGGAGGGGTGAATGTAGGCATCCTTGTCTTGTTCCAGTTCTTGAAGGGAATGCTTCAAGCATCTGCCCATTAAGTACAATATTTCCTTTATTATTTTTATTTACTTATTTTGTATAGGAATGTTCCTTTGATGCTTAGGTGTTTGAGGGTTTTTATGCAGAAGGAATGTTGGAGTTTATTGAAAGTTTTTTCTGCACCTAATGAGATGATCATGTGGTTCTTGGTTTTATATCCGTTTATATGATGGATTAGTTTTATTGATTTATGCATGTTTAATCAGTCTTGCATCCTGGGAATGAAACCCACCTGGTCGTGATGGATGATCCTTGAAATGTCCTGTTGGATGTGATTTGCTGAAATCTTGCTGAGAATTTTTGCATCTATGTTCATCAGAGAAATAGACTTGTAGTTTTCTTTCCTTGTGTTTTTGCCATTTTTGGATATCAGGATGATAATGGCCTCGTAGAATAAGCCAGGGAGAATTCTTTCAATTTTCTTTTCTTCCCCTCCCTCCCCTTTTTTTGAGTCAGAGTCTCACTCTGACACCTGGTCTGGAGTACAGTGGTGCAATCACAGCTCACAGCAGCCTCAACTTCCTGGGCTGAGGTGATTCTTCTGATTTAGCCTCCCAAGTAGCTGGTACTACAGGTGTAGGCCTCCATGTCTGGCTATTTGTCTTTTTAATTTTTTGTGGAGACAAGATCTTACTATGTAGTCTAGTCTGGTCTTGAACCCCTGGGTTCAAGTGATTTCCCTGCTTTAGCCTCCTGAAATGCTGGGATTACAGGCATCAACCTTCATGCTCAGCCATTGCTTTCTTAATTTACTCAAGTATCTTCTCAAATATCACCTCTGCAAAGAGGCCTACCTGTACTACCACATTTTATTATCTTCAATGTACCCCTAATACCCATCTTCAGTCATTGTGTTTTTTGTTTTAATTATTTTACTTCATAGTACATATTCATATCTGGATTGTAAGATTCATGTGTTTACTTGTTTATTGTCCGTCTCTCTCTTTTAGAATGTTAACAATGCACTTTTGTATACCTAGCCCTAAACTGTACCCCACAATTTTATAATAAAAAATATGTTTAAAAATAAAAAAATAAAAAATAAGAAAAATAGAATGTTAACTTCTTGAGGATGGTTACTTTTTGTTGTTTTGTTTATTACTGTAGCCCTGGCACCTAATAATTCTTGGTACATATATTAAATAAATTTTTGATAAATATGTGAATATCATATATCCATTTTCATGTGCTTTTTGACTCACTTGAGACTAATAAACACAATATAACAATTGTCTTTACAAGTCAGATTCGTGTTGGCCAAGCAACACTCTTTTGCCATGCTCTGATTCAGATAGGTACTGAGGATACAAAGATGAACAGTTCCTGTCTTCAAGTAGCTTACAGCGCATTGAGAAGGACAACACACAGACAGATCATGACTTGTATGTATTCAGTGTTTATGATCAAGTCCTTTCTTGACTGCTCCTTAAGACCGTGAACTGTAACCATATATATATATACTTTTTTTTTCCCTCTGCAAGCTTAGGCCCTGGTAGCCAGAATATGTCAGAATGTGCTAATCTAGAAATTAGAATTAGCCTGTATGGGAGGACAAAAGAAGTACTCCATTTGAAAGAGAGATTAAAAGTACCTATCCTTGAATGCATGTATAAACATTTTACTAGGATCAAAATATTTGCAATGGAATTTCAGGCAGAAGTCAAATACTGAGCAAAGGCTTGTAGAGATTCACATCGTAAGATATGTCAGACACCAAAGACTGGAACCCGGGCTCATGGGGTTGTTGCTTGTTTACATTTGCAAGGCATTCCATGCTCTACATGCCCATCATGTTGAGTTACTGAATCTAAACCTTAACATGGATCACAATCGTGTCCTGTCTATGTTAAATTCCCAGACTAGAACCTATTTATCATGTCAGTCTTTTCATTCACCCATGTATCTACTTATCCATTTGTCTATCCATTCACCTTTTATCTAGCTACTATTTAGTTAATGCTTACTAGGGCAATTAGATACACAAGAACTCAAATAGATAGAAAGTTATTTACTAGATCTTGAGATTATCAAGATAAATGAGGCATAGAATTGATTAACAAAATAGACATGTCTTATATTTAAGGAACTCACAGCCTCATGGAGAAAGCAGACAAATAAGCAATTACAATGCAGTGTGGCAAGTGTTGATACGAATAGGCACTGGGTGTTAAGAGAACACAAAGACAGGTTACCTAACTCAGCCTGGAGTTACAGCAGCAGAGGCTTTTCAGAAGCAGGATAGCTAGAAGTTAGAAGTTAGCCAGGATGAGAATAAATATTTCAAGAAGTAGAAGAAATTTATGAAGAGCTAGAGTTAAGAGAGAATGGCATATTTTGGAAATAAAAGTGGTCCACTGGAAAGAATGCTGACACATACTTTGTTATGGGTTTGGAGTTTGTAAAAAAATCAAAAACATGGGCAAAAGACTGGGAATTAAAGGCTAACTAGTCAGGTACTGTGAGTAAAATTCGACTTCAATGACTTGGAAGGCAGTGGCTATGTTCAATTATTCAGTTTTGTTTCCAAAGTTTTGCATGTGATATTTATAAGTGAGTTTTTATTTTTTGTTTATTAAACATCTGAGGTCATGCTAACGTTTTGCCCTTAGATCGCAGTAAAAAAGTATTTTAAAAGAACTTAACACTTAAATTTAAAACTGATAAACCTTGTAAAAGAAATCCAATCTATATTCCTCATATGTTTACTCTTAGAATGTTGTTTAATAAAAGATATTTAATGTTTCTAGAAGATTTATTAACTGTTAGTAGGCTTTTTAGGGAAGACTCACAATCAGTGAGTCCCAAAATCATTGTGGGATCATGCAAGATTGAGTCAAGGGTTTAGAGCTTTATTCTAGATCTTACCAATGATTCACTTCAAACCTATGTTTCAACCTTCTTCCTATTTGAGGTCAACATCCTTTTTCTTACAAGGAAAACAACGTTTGGAGCTTTTTGAAGAGACAGCTCTATTGATACCGGTATATGAGCTATTATGAAGACTAGACAGACAAATGTTTTATGAATGGTGGAAATGCCTTATACAGTAAGAGCTAAATTCTTATCTGGGAAACCGAGCCAGTAATAATAAAAGTCTCCAAAAAAAGTCAACTAGTCCAAGGAGATACACTTATAAAAGTCTAGTTGTCACTGGAATTTCCAATTGTTTAGGCAGTTTGACGTCAAAGAGGTTAAACCATGGTTAAACGTCCCAATGTACTGTGTTAGGCACAGGCCAATGGTGATTCTTCGAATCACAGTAAAGGAATGAAGATAACATAAAATCCCAATCTTAAAGAAACAGAGTTTTGTTAACAATATGGGCACTAATGACCTCTATGGAAATTAGATCCAAGAAAAGGCACGCGCACACACACACACACACACACACACACACCACTGAGAGAGAGAGAGAGAGAGAGAGAGAGAGAGATTGTTTTCTCATGACTATGGGGGCTTGAGAAATTCAAAATATTCAAAATATGCAGTGTAGACCACTGGCAGGATGGAGACCAAGGGGAGAATTTGAGCCGCAAAGTGTCTGCTGATAGAATTCCCTCTGCTTTCAGGGAAGTCAGGTTTTTTTCTATTAACTCCTTCAACTGATTGGATGAGACTCAGACATGTTATGAGGGCAATCTGCCCTACTCAAAGTCTACTGACTTAAATATTAATCTCATAAAAAACCACTTGCACCAAAATATCCAGAATAATGTTTGACCAAATATATGGGCACCATAGCCTAGCCAAGCTGACACATAAAATTTATCATCATAGCTGCTGACTTAGACTTTAAGGCCACGTTAAATAAATAAGTAATTAGGACCAAAATAAACACTATAATCTCTCAGCACTGAAAATATCACCATGCCTTTACTATATCTAATTGAAAATATAATATTTAACTATATACTCATTTTTCAAAATGCCAATAATCGTACATGCATGCTGACCATCCTAGATAGTCGTACATGTGTGTATGTGTGTGTGTGTGTGTGTGTGTGTGTAAAAGTGTGTTCTCTGTTATTCTGGTTCCTTAAACATATTTTTAGATTGTCTGTTGGATAATACAGCATTGCTTTCCTTATTTGATTTGGAAATTAAGAATAAATTTTTGAGGTTACAAGGCCGAGATATCAATGGAAACAGTTTTCATGAGCTGGAGCTAAGAGAATCTGAGAAAATGAATGAAGGAAGGATCTCTCTCTCTCTCTCTCTCTCTCTCTCTCTCTCTCTCTCTCTCTCTCTCTGTGTGTGTGTGTGTGTGTGTGTGTGTGTGTGTATACTTACTGGTATAGAAAACCAATAAAAGAGATATCATAGATACCAAATTGATATTAGAAAATATGAGGTCAAACCGGGCTCGGTGGCTCAGCCTGTAATCCCAGAGCTTTGGGAGGCTGAGGTGAGTGAATTGC
The DNA here is from genome assembly GCF_000164805.1 of Carlito syrichta. Classification (NCBI taxonomy): domain Eukaryota; kingdom Metazoa; phylum Chordata; class Mammalia; order Primates; family Tarsiidae; genus Carlito; species Carlito syrichta. Next base: position 270,401 of record NW_007249769.1, read on the forward strand.
CTGAGCCTGTGGGTTCGAGACTCGCCTGGGCAACTTGGCGAGATCTCATCTCTACAATAAATCAAAAATCAGCCGGGCGTGGTAGCGCACGCCTGTAGTTCCAGCTACTTGGAAGGCCGAGGCAGAAGGATCGCTGGAGCCCAGCAGGTCGAGGCTGCGGTGGCCGGGAGCGGCCACTGCACTCCAGTCTGGGAGACAGAGTGAGACTCCAACTCAAAAAAAAACAACAACGAGATCTTAAAGTAGTATATTGATATTGGATGGTTCAGAAGAGACTTCAAGTTGTCTATCCCACTACTTGTTCCTTTCTTTTCCTTTAGTAATACGACCCCCAATTTTTAGCTAGACTAACAGCTGCCCAGAATAAGGCCATGTTTCTCAGTCAATTTTTGTTCTGTGGTGAGTAGGTTCCTGCCAACAAGATTAAAGTGAAAGCACTATGCAGCAGTTTCTAGGCAAACAAATGGAAAGGCTGCTAGTATGTTTATTTGTCCCTATATTTGATGTCTTTTTTTCTTCTGGCTTGAATGCAGACATGATGTCTTCACATGGAGTAGCCATCCTGGATGCAAGCAACCCTTTGTCTTCATGATTTGTGAACGTACCATAATAGCTGTAGACTGAGATTTTAGGACTTGTTTTTATGTAACAACACAATCAATTTCTGTCTTTAAAAGATATGTTTGTGTGGGTGTAGTGGCTAATACCTGTAATCCCAGCACTTTGGGAGGCCAAGGCAGGAAAATTGCTTGAGGTCAGGAGTTTGAAACCAGACTGGACAACAAAGTGAATTTCTATTTCTACCAAAAAAAATGTTACTTTGATTGTTGTATATTGTTATTTTAACTGAAACAGATTATGGTGTTATTTAACTCTATAGGGAACAAAGGTGTGACATATTTAGCAAGCTAGATCTTAAGTTGTGTTTTATAATTCTGAGTCTAGTGTGTATGCTAGTCTAAGATTATCAAGAATATTATTTCAGTGACTATCAAGCTACTATGCAAACTACAATGAAATAGTTTCAAGAATTAGTGAGAGCTTTTGGCTTTTCATGAGAGATGGCAATTATATTATTTCATTGTCGAAAACTCAATTTCATTGCTTCCCATGTTAAGCTAGTACTACCTGTTGAAAAATTTACTTCCACTATTTCTATCATATTTAAAATATAGATTTAAATTTTTAAAGATGTCACTGTTGTCTAGTGATGGTATAACAAGGTGTCTTGTTTATTTCACATTCTTTCATTTTAAGAAGTAAATAGAGCAGAAGTTTCCTCATACCAGGAAGATAGTGGGATCTGGGGTAATCAGAGAAAGAAGCCTTTACCTCTCAGCTGCACACACCTAAAACAAAGCACCAAAGTCATACTCTTCCTTTGAAGAAAGCCATTTGGTTAGAAGTTTGGTGAGAAGAAAGATCTTTGTGTTGATCTACAAAATTTTGAAATGGAATCTCTATGCTGATGACTTTGGAGAAGAGAGCGAATAAGTAGTTTTATTGCAATACCACAGATTTTCACATTTTTAACCCAACTTTTATATAGTTTCTTCAATAGATATTTCTTCATTTGCTGTTTTCTCCTAGGATCATTTCCAGAGGCTTTAACTGGTTGCTTTGAAAAATATTTTTCACTAATTTAACTGGTCACTAGAGTCCCTCATGCTGGATATATATTTGTGACTTTTTTTCTTGAGATTTATCACTCACTAATAGTCAGTTCACTAATTGAAATTTCACCTCTTTCTAGTTTGCTATGTAGAATATATATTTAGTGTGTATGTATATATGTATTCATTGAGTCAGAGTCTCACTCTTTCGCTCAGGCTGAAGTGCAAATGCACAATCATGGCTACCGCAACCTTGACCTGCTGGACTCAGGGGATCCTTCCATCTCAGTGCTCCATGTAGCTGGAACTACAGGAGTGTGCCACCATGCTGGGCTAATTATTTATTTATTTATTTATTATAGAGAAGTTGTCTTGCCAAGTTGCCCAAGCTGGTCTTAAACCCCTAAGCTCAGGCAATACTCACCTCTGCCTCCCAAAGTGCTGAGATTACAGGCTTGAGCCACTGTGCCCTGCTATTTAGATTTGTTTTGTTTTGTTTTTTTAGATTAAAAAATGTGGTACATATACACAATGGAGTATTACACAGCTATAAAGAAGGACAAAATCATGGATTTTGCAGCATTTGGATGGAGTTGGAGACAGTCATACTTAGTGATCTATCACAGAAACAAAGAACTGAGTACTGAATGTTCTCATTCATAAGTAAGACCTGAACATTAATCATATTAGCACAAGGGAGCGATCAGCAGTTGCTGGACACTGCCGGGTGAAGGGGGAGCACACAGCATCACAAAGCAAACCTGGCCCCAAACCAAGTGAAGTGAGGGCCAGCTGGAGGTCCAAACTTCGCCTGCATGTGACCTGCTTGTGTAGCTAATCCTGACTTGTACCTCACATATCTATAATATGATATAATACAATATAAAAATAATCAAGTGTTTAAATCCAATGGTCTTTAGTTCATACAATTTATGAACTGGCTATCATCTCATATATTCTTGAATATTTTTAACGATACTTATTAAAGTCCTCTCTGCTTGTTTTAGTGAAGGTTTTTTCAGGTGTATTTTTTAAAATTTCTGTGAACTGAGTTTGGTCCCCTTCTTACATGCCATTGACATTCTTCACATAGTATGTGATTTTTCATTGTTTGTTCTTCTTTGGTATTTTTGAGGGAGGGCAGAACTGTTATAAGTGTTTGTGCAGTCTCCGTATTGGATGTTTGTGAAGTACTTTTGGAAACTCTACTCAGAGAGAATAGGAAAGGGCCAAGATATGCCTTTTGGATTCATGCTTTGGTATGTCAAACTGTGGGTTGGTTATTACATAGCTTGGCATCTCTTAATGTAGTGTTTCCAAGTAATCACTTTGTGATTTTACTGTGAACCTCTTGTATTCCTGGTTTCCCCTATTTTTGACAGATGCCCAATTTTTATAGCTTATAAATGATTTTGTGTTCCAATTCTTTCGTTAACATGATCTTATCTCCATTTTGACTTTAGAGATTTATTATTTTTAATGCTTTTTCTAGAGCTACCATTCTTGTTTCTCAACATGGCAATAGATTTATTTTCCACATATATTTTCTGACAGTTTTAGAGATTTATGTTGGGAATTTAATTCTCCAAAGTGTACTCAGCCCATAATCTTGAACCAGAATAAAATAATCCTTTTAAATAGAATTTCCATCTAGAGTGTACTTGATTCTAGCCTCTGGTAACAACGTTCTTACAAAAAATGCAACAACATTATATAGTAGAAAATATGTAGAATTTGGAATCAAAGAAATCTGGGTTTTGATCCTAATTCTAGTACTTATAAGTCATATCAACTGAAAAAAGGTTATGTAATATCTCTGAATGTTAACTTATGGTTTTTGAAAATAAAAGTACCAATATCCCTGGCATAAAGGTTGACTGTGACAGTAAAAACAGACAGCAAATGTAAAGTGCCTAATATTTAGCTCATCATCAACTGATCAAAATTATTATTTTTGATATAAAAACATTGTCATTTATTTTTAAACATTGTCATTTGATTTTTAAAATATGTAACATATATCAATAAAATATTAGACTTTTAAATCCAATTTTTTAATGAAATATGGAATAATAGTTTAAGTATACAAGTATATCATATATATAAATATAATTTCAGATGCCTGCTTCCTCATTTATAAATAGGAATAAATCCCTCCTGGGTATCCTTTTTATCCATCTAACCCTCCCTTTGTATAAAAATTTGGAAAGGGATACTGAAAAGAAAAGGGTAACACAGATTTATAAATGATTAGAAATGGCTAGATTTTTAGTGGGTAAGAAATAATTTCAATATATCTTTTCTAATTTCTAAATATCTTGTAAAGCCATTTACCCTAGTGTTTTACGGATTCATATATTTCTGTAATTTGTAAGCATTTCTTAATCAAGTAAGTTATAAATAAAAATAGATTTTAAAAAAATCAGGAAAAAAATTGCAGCACATTTTTTACTCAGGTGGATTCAGGAGAAAAAGCATATTGGTAAAATAAGTTAAGCAAAATATTAGAAGTAAATCATTCAATTTTAAATTTCAAGACAAGGAGTACAGTTGCCACTGAAGTTTCCTTAAGGATTCTTAAACTACATGCATTATTATCTAGCTTTGTTTCAAATTACTTGTGAACCTCAAAGCCCACATTAACCTTTGGGATGGGTCATATTGAACAATGGAAATCAAACAAGAAGATTTTAGTACAATAACAAGACAACATGGAACAATTACAGTCTTTATTATAAAATATATGCCACCCTGTTTGTTCCCTTTAGCTTTTTTTTTATTATTAGGAAAATACATTTGTGAATTTAGGAAATTGATCTGTACTTTTATCTTGGTTCATCACAAAAACTTTATGAGCTTTATGAGATTAATCATCACCAAATAAGTCTACGTTTGTAAAGAAAGTTCTAAATAAAATGACTAGACTATTTCTTTCTAGATATCTATCAAAAGACTAATGATTTCTCTTTGCTGAGGAAGCCAAGTTGCATGAGTTGAAAATCAGATGAACAAGTTTTGCTTTAAATTCTACCATTACAGCTCTCCAGATATGCTTGCTCTGGTCTTTGAATCACTCTATGAATCTTCATATTTCATTTTAATATACTTTCCAAGTAAAGACACAAAAGGAAATCAAAGAAGGAATCCTCTGTTTTATATATATCCAACTTCCTATACAAAATTTCCAGAACTCAATCATGCTGGCACCATGATCTTGAACTTCTCAGCTTCCAGAACTGTGAAAATAAATTTCTGTTGTCAGTAAACTACTTAGTTTATGGCATGTTGCTATAGCAACTCAAACAAATTAAGACAAAAATTGCCCTGAGAAATTGTTGTGATGCTATAATAAATACCCAAAATATGGAAGTGACATTGGAATTGTGTAATGGGTAGATATTTGGAAGAGTTTTTAGATATAGGTTAGAAAACACCTGTATTGCTGTGACTAGAAAATTAAAGGTAATCTTGTGAGGACTGATAAGAAGAGAAGGGTTGTAGAAATTGCCTGAATTTTCTTAAAGACTACCTAAATTTGTAAACAGAATATTGGTAGAAATATGAATGATAAAGACTATTCTGATGAGATCTCAGATGAAAATGAGGAACATATTATAAAGGAAATCTGATACTTATTATAAAGTGACATAGAATTTGGCTGAATTGTGTTCATGTCTTAGTGTTTTTTGGAAGTTGGAGTTTGTGAATGATAAAATAGGATATTTGACTGAAGAAATGTTTAAGCAAAATGTTGGAGGTGCACCATGGATTCACTTGAATGAGCATAGTAAAATGCAGTAGAGAGAAATGATTTACATATGGAATTTTTATTCAAAAGGAAAACAGAATCTCAAACACAAAATCAAATTTTCATGAGTATGTGGAGTACCAGGAACTCTTATTCTTTGTAGGTAGGAATGAAAAATGATATAGCCACTTTGAAAGACTGTTTGGCAATTCTTTAAAAAAGCAAAATACTCTTATCATATGGATCAGCAATCATACTCTTTGGTTTTAACTCAAATACATTGAAAACTTATGTCCACATAAAAACCTGTCCACAGATGCTGAAAGCTGCTTAATTCATGATTGACCAATAAAAAGCTACCAAGTTGTCCTTCAGTAGGTGAATAAATAAATGAATAACCTGTGGTACATACAGGCAATGGAATATTATTCACTGCCCCAAATAAATGAGCTATAAAGTGATGAAAATACATAGAGAATCCGTAAATGAATACTACTTAGTGAAAGAAGCTCATTTGAAAACACTACATAGTGTGTGAGTCCAACTATGTGACATTGTGGAAAAGACAAAACTATAGAAACAGTGAAAAGATTAATAGCTGTCAGTGATGTTTGGTAGGGATGAATGGACAGAGTGCAGATGATTTTTAAGGCAGTAAATTTACTCTGTATGATGCTACAATAGTGGATGCATGTCATTGTATGTTTGCAAAATTTTTAGTATATACAGCATTTAAAATGAACCTCAGTGTAGTGTATGACCTTAGGATGATAATGATGCATCGATACAGTTCATCAATTATAACTAAAATAGTATAATTATAACCACTGTAGTGTGGAATATTGATGGTAAGAGATAATCTGAGTGTTTTGGGACAGGGTTATATGGGAACTCTGTTAAAATATAAATAATTTAAGAATGTAGACTTCTCAAGTTTGGTGAAATAGTAGTTTTTAGAAGATCAGTAAATCTCAGTGGAGTAAATAGTAGACTGAAGTTCAGAATTAAATTTTGTTCCTAAATTTGTCACCATGATGTCTTGTGATCTTGGTAAAGCCATTTAACCTTTCTTTGCCTCAGCTTCCTCATCCATAAAAAGCGAAGGAAAATGTACCTTTTGAGAGTATAAATTCAACCTCTGGTTAACTGGAAAGTACTTTAAATATATTACTCCATTAACTTTGTGAAAAATGTCACACCAAGTATAAAAATGCTGCTAGAACTATGACATCCTTGTAGCAATCACCTTCTTTTTTGTGCTTTTTATTTAAGTCACTTCTCACTCTACTTGCTGACTCTCACATTTAGTTGGGAAAAAATTTCCTAATACAGCATTTTCACATCCCACTCCTTTACTATTACTTCATTCTATAATGTAGTCCTGGAAATTAAATGGTTTTTCAGCTGGTCTGCCTCATTTTCAAGCTTTACGACAAAAATATGATTGTCGATCATACTTAGTGATTTATCACAGAAACAAAGAACAGAGTTCCATATGTTCTCACTCATACGTGAAACTTGAACAATTGTAATGCTATAAGAAAGCAATTGGCAGTAGTGGGGGGGGATTGGCAGTTGAGGGAAACTGCTAGGGGAGGGAGGGGCATACCGCATCAACAAGGGTACCTGCATGATCAATGTTTATATACCTAACCCTGAAGTGTACCCCACATCTTTATAATAAATTTTTGAAAAAAAAATGATTGTCACTTTGTTTTAAATCTTTCTTTATAAAATATTAGAAAAAAATGTTTTGACCACAAGGAAAAATAAGCATTGAAAGGGCAAAACTGAATAACATACAATATAATCCAATATGATAAATACTTCTAAAATATTTTTTAAAAAGAAAATCATAACTAGATACATAGAGTTAGGCTGTTGAAAACCAAAGTTAATGAGAAACTGTTGAAAACTTCCATATAAAGGTAAGGCTTTTAAAGATTTAATGTCCTTGTACTTCTTATCAAAAACTAAGGTTAACAGAAGGTGATAGAGTAACATATAAAAAGTGCTGAGATGGAGAGTTGAGGAAAAAACTTCTCAATCCATAAGTCTATGCCAAATAAAAATATTCATTGATAATAAAGATATAATAGAATATTTTCAGATAAACAAAAAATCAAGATAAGTATTCGCTTAAAGACCTGCACTACAAGAAGTTCTTAAGGAAGTTCTTCAGACTAAAGGAAAATGATCCCAAAGGAAAACAACCACCACAACAAAAACACAAAAAACAAAATCAGAAATAGAAAATATTTGGGTAAATACAAAACAGTTTTCTCTTAATTTATTTAAATATATGTGATGTTCAAAACAATTATAACATTATCTTGTTGAGTTTTTAAGGTACATAGAAGTAATATCTATAATAGTTATGAAAAGAAGTGGTGAGGGATGGTGTAAAAGAGACCTATTTAGTAGTTATTTTTCTTCATTTATTGTGAAGTGGTAGAACAGTGTCTTTAAATAGACTGTGAAAAGTTAAGGATGCAAGATGCAATCTTTAGAATGGTATCTTAGGATCTCATTTAAGGAGGTAATAATTTAAAATTTCTTTAAATATAAAGACATAACTCAACCTCACTAATCATCAGAGAAATGCAAATCAAAACTGAAATGAGATACCACCTAACTCTGGTGTGGATGGCTATTATTAATAAGTCAAAAAACAACAAATTCTGGCGTGTGTGCGATGAAAAGGGAGCACATCTATGCTGTTGGTGGGAGAGCAAACTAGGTAAACCTCTATAGAAAGCAGTGTGACGATTCCTAAAAAAGCTATGACGATTCCTAAAAGAGCTAAAAATTGACCCTCCGTATGATCCAATGATCCTCCTCCTGGGACTATATCAAGAGGAACATAAATCTTTCCACTAAAAAGACACTTGCACATGCGCATTTATTGCTCCACTATTCTCAATAGCAAAAACATGGAACCAACCTTGCTGCCCATGGAAAGTGGACTGGATAAAGAAAAGGTGGTACATATACATGATGGAGTATTATTCAGCCATAAAGAAGGAACAAATTATGAACTTCGCAGAAAGTTGAATGGGGTTGGAGATCATCATACTAATTGAACTATCACAGAAACAAGGAATTGAATATCGTATGTCCTCACTCATGAGTGGACCCTGAACAATAATTCACATGAACACAAAGAGTGATCAGCAGTCACTGGGCACTGGTGGTGGAGGGAGGGAGGGAGGGAGGAGGGTAGAGGGTCAGAGAGGTGGAGGGTCATGTGACAACACAAAGCTTACCAGGTCCACTACCAGGGGAAGGAGGGTCAGTTGAAAGCCCAAACTTCACCTGCATGCAGCCTAGGTATGTAGTTAATCCTCTCTTATACCCCATATCTCTAAGATAAAAAACAGAAACTAAGTCTAAACATAAAACATAATAATAAATAAATATAAAAAATATGTCGTTTGAAAACAAATGGATGTAAAATTATAGACCATGCAAACAATAAATTTAGGAAAGTTAGAGTAGATATTTTTAAAAAAGAAGAAAGAAACTTCAAGACAAGAAGAATTTTAAAGGATAAATTAGCCAATTTCATTATGATGAAAGAGCCTAATTCTATAGGAAGACATAAATATTATAAATGTATATGTGATTATACCAGTTCCTCAAAATCCATGACAAAAAAAATCCTCTTATGGTTTTGAAGGACAGAAGTCTGAAATCAGTTTGGCTAGGGGGAAAAAGTGCCTCCTTGCTGGGGGCTCTAAGGGGAAGCTCTTTTCCTCGTCTTTTCTAGCTTCTAGAGGCCATAGGTATTTCTTGGCATGTGGTCCCATTTCTCCACTTCCAAAGTTTGTCACCCCAGTCTATTTCCTTTGTCATATGTCTTTCTCATTGAATCTGACTCTTTCACCATCTTCTATGTTATAACAACTTTTGTTATTATTTAGGCCCACCCGGACAATCAAGAGTAAACTTCCCATTGCAAGATTCCTAAGTTGCTCACATCTGCAAAGGACCTTTTTGCCACATAAGGTAACATTCACAGGTTCTGAGGATTAGGACATGGATACCTCGTGGAGGAGGGGATTATTTGGTCTACTACAGCTTTAACATTTAGTCTACTATCAACATTTGTAATTCATTATGAAAGTCCTTCCCACAAGAAAATTCCAATGGATATGTTTTTTTCAGCTTAGTTCTATCAAACATTCAATAAGAAAAAGGAAAAGGGAAAAAAAAAACACCAACCATAAATCATAAACCTTTTTTAAAATTTTTATTTTAAAATTGTGGGGTAAAATTCAGGGTTAGGTATACAAACATTCATTGTGCAGGTAGCCTTGTTGATGAGGTGTTGACCCCCCTTCCCCAGGCAGATATTGACTACCTTTTTACAGAAAATAGAGGAAGAGGAATCTGCCCAATAGAGTTCATGAGGCCAGAATAATACCATTGTCAAACTTTGATAAAAACACCTTTAAAAAGAATATTACAAACCAATATCCCTAATTAATATAGGCAAAATTTGTTTTAAATTTGTGCAGGTTTGCTCCATGAGTATATTGTATAATGGTGAGTATATTAAAAATCAAATTCAACAATATACTCAAAGGAAGACAAGTAATAAACAATGAGGATTAGCCCCAGACATGTAAGGTTGATTTAACATTCAAAAACCAATTATTGCAATAAATTATATTAACAGACTATGTAAGAAATATATTCATTGAAATGGATGATTAACATGCTTTTGGCAAAATTCAATTACCAGGCATATAAAGGTAACCTATAAATAGTGGGGAACCTTCACATTTTTATAAAGGTAATACATGCAGTATTACAGCTAGCATCATATTCAATGGTAGCAAACACAATAAATGTTCTGTAAATCCTAGAAAAGGCAATTATGGCTGAATCTAAAAATTTTTTCAACATTATACTGAACATTCTAGCCAAGGAATAAAGTGAAATAACCAGTGCAGTGAATTTTTTTTTTTTTAATTTAGCCAGTTTAGAAGATATGCAGTGGTACCTCATGGTTATTTTAATTTGCCACTGCCCCATGAAAAATGATGTTGAACATATTTTCAAACATTTATTTGCTGAATGTGTTTATTCTATATGAGGTGTCTGTTCAGATCTTTTGTCCATTGTTCAATGGATTGTTGTTTTCTTATTGTTGAGTTTAAGAGTTTACTTTATATCTAAAATGTGTAAAAAACATGTATTTTAGAAATATCTTAGCCCAGTCTGTAATTCACGATTTCATTTTTTGAGAGGTCTTTCACAGAGTATAAGTATTTAATTATAATGAAGTCCAGTATTACTTTTTTCTTTCTCACATAACGCTTTTGGTGTTCTATGTAAAAACTCATCAGCAAACCCAAGGCTGCCTGTATCTCCCGCAATTTTCTTTTGGAAGATTTATAGTTTTACATTTTGATTTAGGTATGCAATGTGTCTTTTTGTATCAAAATGCACATAACATAAAATATAAAGTTAATGATATTTAGTGCACTTAAAATGGGCAACCATTACCACTATCTAGTTGCAGAATCCTGCCGTCACCCCAAAAATAAACCCAATATTCATTAAGCAGTCAGTACACATTCCTCCTGCCCTCCCCACCACCTAGAAACTGGAAACCAAAATATATTTATGGATTTGACTATTATAGATATAAAAGTATGAAAGGAATTGCATTGACTCTGTATATCTCTTTTATGAGCATTGCCATTTTAACAATATTTTCTTCTAATCAATGAACATGGGATGACTTTACACTTATTTATATCCTCTATAATCTATTTCAACAATGCTGTGCAGTTTTCAGTATACAAATGTTTTACCTCCTCAGTTAAATTCATTGCTAGGTATCTAGCTTTCTAGATGCTACTGTAAATTGAATTGTATCTTGATTTCCATTTTTGATTGTTCATTGCAAGTATGTATAAATACAACAGAGTTTGTGCATTGAGTTAGTATTCTGCAACTTTAATTTTGCTTATTAGCTTTTCTCAGATTAGAAAAAAATGATTCTTAAATTTAAAAAAAAATTTATTCTATGATGTTTTGGTAGATTCTTTAAGACTATCTGTATGTAGAACCATGCCATTGGTGAATAGAGATATTTTGACTTTTCCATTTTGTGTGTCTTTTATTTATTTATTTATTTTTTCTTGCTTAATTGTTCTGACTAGAACTTCCAGTGCAATGTTAAATTGCAGTGGCAAGAGCTAGCATTATTGTCTTGATCCTGACATTATGGAAAAAGCTTTCAGTCTTTCACCTTCGAATATGATCATGGCAGTGAATTTTTTTTTTAAATGTCCTTTATCATGTTGAAGAAGTTTCCTTCCTTCTATCTCTAGTTAGCTGAGTGTTCTTATTATGAAAACGTATGTTAGATAATGTCAATCTTTTATTGTGTCAATTTAAATGAGCCTGTGTGGTTTTTTTCTTCATTGTACTAATGTGATGTATTACATGGGTTTGTCTTCCTATGTTGAATTACCCTTGCATTCCTAGAAAAAAATGCCACATGGTTGTAGTATATAATCCTTTCGGGATGCTACTGAATTTGGTTTGATAATATTTTGTTGAGGAGTTTTCATCTATATTAAAAAAATACTAGACTGCGGTTTCCTTGTGGTTTCCTTCTCTGGTCTTGATATTTGGATAGTGCTGACCTTGCAGAACTGTTTAGAAGAGTTCAAGAAAAATTGGTGTTAATTCCTTATGTGTTTTGTAGAATTCACATTGAAGTCATCTGGTTCTTTTTTTCCCCTATTTTTTTGGAAGACTTTTGTTTACTGATCCAATCTCTTGTTATACTGGTCTGTTCTGACATTCTATTTCTTCTTGATCAATTTTGGTAATATGTGTATTTTTGGAATTTTTTTCATTGTCTAGGTTGCCTAATTTGTTAAAATACAATTGTTTGAAGCATTATAATCATTTTTTCTATCTGTAAGGTCAGTAGTAATATCTACATTTTTTATTTTGATTTTAGTTATTTTCATCACCCTTCTTTTTAGCTAAACTAAAGGTTTCTTAGTGATTTATTTTTGAAGATCTCTGGTCACATAGAATAAAATTGGAAATAAATAACAGAAAATGGAAACATTTACCAACATATTGAAATTAAATAGCATAGTCTTAAATAATCATAAGGTCGAAAAGTATCTCAAAGGACATTTATAAATACTTAAGAACCAATGAAAATTAAAACACGACGTATCAAAACATGGGATGCAGCAAAAGCAGTGCTCAGAGAGAGATTGATAGCTAAAGATTCCACATCAATAACCTAACTTTACATTAAAGGAACTAGAAAAAGCAAACTAAACACAAAGCTACCATAAATCAAATAATATAGATCAAAACAAATAAAAATAGAGAGTATAAAACTAATAAAAAGAATTAATGAAACCCAAACGTGGCTCTTGGAAAAAGTCAACAAGTACATTTCAATTGTTTCTTCATGTAATACTCATCTCATTAATTTGGGATGCAGATATACTCAGCAAAGATACAAAATGAATTTTTGAAGATTACCATATGTTCACCTCTCCGATTTTAAGAACATAAAATCTCTCATGACATAGGACTATATCCCTAAGAAAACTATAAGTTTGGAAGGCTATTTTAGTCTTAAAATTAGAAGCTTTTAGAATATATGGGTCAAATATAATTTATTTTGCCTACCAATTTTGATAGATTGGTCATTGTTTCCTGAAGAAAGAATTAAAGCCCTATCTAATTTGAAGTGAAGGGAGTGCTACAAATGATTAAGATAGTCTTCCCTGGGTAAGGATTTGGTATAAGTGCTGTCTCTGTTTTAAAAAGGATCAATTATAAAGCACAACAGAAATCTAGAATATTGAAATTAAATACCAGAATCGAAAGTAAATACTAGTAAAATTCAGGTAAATACTAGTAAAATTCATTGTTGCTTTGATTTATCCATTAATTTTTTCCTTCTTCAACAATTCTCTTTTTTTTTTTTTTACCTTGCTTTCATTACTTTTATCTAGCCAGAAACAATTTTCTTATGCTATTCTTCTGTCAATTCTTACAGGCAACCAATACATATTAGTTTCCATCCTTTATTGTTTTAAATATTTATTGAGCATTCTGCAAACTATATATACTGGTACAAACTCTGGTGATATACATAGCAACTGCAATATATTAATTATATTGTTTGCAATATAATCTTAACTTTTTCCTCTCTACCCACCATATTATCCAATTTTTTATCCACAGAAACTGTTTTATCAAAATACAAATATGATGTAAAATATTCTATTTTCAAAAATCTGGGACCACATATTCCTCCTAGCTGTCCTTCTATTTGCTTCTTTTAGATAAAAACTATTTGAAATTGTCCACTATGTTTGTTATTATCATTTCTCTTTTTTCATTACGCTGGACCATTTCTGATCAAGCATCTCCTATGAAGACTCCACTGCATACTTTCAGTACTAAATATCAGTTATCTTAATTCTTCTTCTTCTTTTTTTTTTTTTTTTTTTGAGTTAGAGTCTCACTCGGTCGCCGAGACTGGAGTGCAGCGGCCGCTCCCGGCCACCGCAGCCTCGCCTGCTGGGGTCCGGCGATCCTTCCGCCTCAGCCTTCCGAGTAGCCGGAATTACAGGCATGCGCTACCACGCCCGGCTGATTTTTTGATTTATTGTAGAGATGAGGTCTCACTGCCCAGGCAGGTCTTGAACCCGCGGGCTCAGGCAATCCACTCATCTCAGCCTCCCAAAGGCGCGGGATTACAGGCTGAGCCACCGAACCCGGCATTAATTCTTCTTATAAACACAGTCACACCGTTCTTTTGAAAGTTTCACTTCATTTGGCTTTCAGGAACCCACATCTTGGCTTGCCTTCTGTCTCACTAGTTACTCCTCAGTCTCCTTTTGTGGAATCTAAACCCTTTCCTAGGTGGCCAGATTTAGTTTTATGTTTGTTGTCTGTTGTTTATTTGCTTGGTTCTTTTATAACTTGGTTCTATTATAACTTATATACTATAAAATGCATGGATTTTAAGAGCATAGTTTTATGAACTTTGACAAATATATATACACTTGTGACCACTACTCCAATAAAGATACGGAATACTCCCATCACCACAGAAGTTCTCATATCAAATTTTAGCTTTCTAAAATTTCTTATAAAGGAAATTATATACGTGAAAGTATTTGTGCTTGTGTTGTCTCTCTAAACATAACAGTTCTGTCTGTATACTTCATCAGTTCATTTCTTTTTATTGGTGAAACAAATTCAAGTAGAGTAACTGATCTGTTTATCTATTCTCGAGTTCATGAACATTTGAGTCATTTAAAATTGTTAGCTTTTGTGAATAAAACTGCTATGAACATTTATATACAAGTCTTGTGTCGACATATGTTTTCATATCTCTTGGGTGAATTCTTAGAATGGGAATTGCTGCACCATATGGTAACCGAATGTGTAAACTCTGTCTGTTTTTCCAAAGTCAGTGAACCCTTTTCTATTCCCACCAGCAAAACAGATTTCCAAATTGCCCTACATTCTCTCCAGCACTTGGTATTGTTGATTTTGTTTTTAATCTCAGAAATTCTACTACATGTGTAGGGTATCACATTGCAGTTTTAACTTGCACTTTGCTAATAACTAACAGTATTGAGCATATTTTCTTATTTTTATTTGCTATCCCTATATACACTTTTGCAAAGAGTCTACACACATTTGCCCATTTTTAAAAATGAGTTTCTTCTTCTTTTTTCTATATTTTAGTATATATATGTGTGTATGTTGTATATGTATATATATAAGTATATATAGTATATATTGAGATATATTATATATATGAGTTTATACATGTACCCTCATATATACACTTATATATACACAAATATGGATATATGAGGGGGACCCCCAAAACAACTGAATTATTTTTTGGAGGGCAGGCCCCTTGTAGTACAGGCTTGCCCTGTTAGGTAAGTTCTTGGAACTCATCGGCATCAGTGTATCAGCTAGTGTTGTGAGAGGTTGCGTTCGGCTTCAGTGAATTTTTTTTTTCTTTTGAGATTCTTTCAACGTGTTTGCCCATTCCATGATGGGTGATCCCACACAAACAACCTGCCCACACCACACTGAGTGTTCACAGTTTTTGATCAAAAACGGCAATGACCCCCATGCTCTACTCTCCCTATTCACCCAATCTTACTTCAAGCAACATTTTTTCTGTTTCTCTGGATGAAAAAAGCCCTCAAAGTTAAAGGTCTTGCCATATATCATATATATGTATGTATATATGATAGATATATAAATGATAGAATCAAGTATCAGAAAATGGACACTCTTGACTTCTTGTCTTTTCACCTTCCTGCAGGTCTAATGCATGTGTCTTTCTCTGTGCTTCTTTTATTATAGTGGGTTGAATATGGGTATAGTCTACATTTTCTTGTTCCAAATAAGTGTTTATTGTCCCAGAACCATTTATTGACTGATTAACCTTTCCTTCCATATTTGAAGCACAAAAAAAAAATATCCTAAATTATATTTATGTGGGTAAATAATTGGATCATCGATTTTAATGTACTTATTTGTTTATTAATGCTATATTATCTCATGCTTTAATTTCTGTAGTGTTAATACATATTTTATTACAATAAATATTTTTATAAATAAATATTCTCTAAATAACATTTGTTGTCTTTATTTCAATAGCTTTATGAGGTACAAATAGTTTTTGGTTTTGGGGTTGCATTGTTTAGTGGCAAAGAAGTCTGGGCTTTATGTGTACCCACCTCTCCCACCTGTTCACATTGTATCCGATAGGTGATTTTTCATCTTTCCACCCCTTCCCCTCGCCCCTTTCTTAGTTGTCAATGTACATTATATTATTCTTTGTGCCTTTACAGATCCTTAGTTTAGCTTCCAATTATAAGTAAGAATATTTGTTATTTGGTTTTCAATTTCTATGTTAGTTCACTCAGGATAATATTCTCCAATTCCATCCAAGTTGCTGCAAAATACATTATTTCATTTATTTGTGATGGTTGAATAGTATTCCCTAGACTATATGGATATCACATTTTTATTATCCAGTGATAAGTTGATGGGCTTTTTAGGTTGATTTCATATTTCTGCAACTGTGAATTTTGCTGCAATGAGCATGCTAGTACAGGTATCTTTTTATATAATGCTTTTGTTTCTTTGGGCAGATATCTAGTAGTGGGATTGCTGGATCAAATCATAGATCTGTCTATAGTTATCTGAGCAATTTCCATAATGATTTCCATAGAGGTTGTACTAATTTACACTCTCACCAATAATGTATAAGCATTCCCTTTTCCCTTCATCATTTTTTGTTTGGAGATTTTTAATTGCTGTTTTAATCTCACTACTCATTCTTGGTCTGTGTCTATTTCTTCCTAATTCAAGGCTGAGGCGTTTTGTGTATCCAATAATTTATATATTTCCTCTAGATTGTTTAGGTTGTTTGCATAGAGGTGTTTATAATAACCTCAGATAATCTTTTTTATCTCTGTTGTATCAGTTGTAATGTTTCCATTTTTATTTCTGATTGAGCTAATCTGACTTTGAGTCTTAGTTTCTTAATTAATCTTGTTAGTGCTCTATCAATTTTGTTTATCTTTTCAAGGAACAAGCTTTTTGTTGCATTGACCTTTGTATTATTTTTTAATTTCAATTTCATTTCTTTCTTCTCTTATCTTTCTTATTTCTTTTCTTCTGCTAGCTTTGAGTTTTGTTTGCTCATGGTTTTTTAGTTCCTTGAGGTATGACTTTGGGTTTTTAATATGCAATTTTTTAGTTTTATTAATGTAAACCTTCAGTGCTATACATTTTCCTCTGAGCAAAGTTTTGGCTGTGTCCTGGAGGTATTGACAACTTGTTTCATTGTTGTTGTTCATTTTGAGAAATTTTTAAATTTCTATTTTAATTTTATTGTTGACCCAAGGATCATTCAGGAGCAGATAGTTTAACTTCCCTGTTTGTTTGGTTTTTTTTGGTTCCATAAGTTCTTATTGGAGTTAATTTCTAGTTTTACTTCACTGTGGTCTGAGAAGGTGGTTAATATAGTTTAGTTTTTTTTGAATTTATGGAGACTTGATTTCTGACCTGTCATATGGTCTATCTTGGAGAATGTTCTATTTATCAATGAGAAAAAAGTATATTCTATAGTTTTAGAGTGGAATGTTCTGTAGATGTCTGTTAGTTCCATTTGCTCTAGGGTCCAAAATAAAATTTTCTTGTTGACTTTCTGTCTTGATGATCTGCCTGTTTCTGTCAGTGGAAAGTTGATATCTCCCACTGTTATTATACTGCTGTCTATCTCTTATATCAGGTCATGTAGAATTTGCTTTATAAAGCTGGAGGCTCTGGTGTAGGTGAATATATATTTTAAATTGATGTTTTTTCTTGCTGGATTGATCCCTGTATCATTATATAATAACTATGTTTGTCCTTTTGTACAATTGTTAATTTAAAATCTATTTTATCTGATTTGCAAATAGCTACTCCTGCTCATTTTTGGTTTCCATTTGCAAGTAATATGCTTTCTCAGCTTTTTACCTTAGTCTCTAGAAGATTTTGTGTGTTACATGGATCTCTTGAAGGAAGCAAATATCTGGATTGTGTACTTTTATCCATTCTACCAGTTTATGGTTTTTTAGTGGGGCATTGCGACCATTTATATTCAGGGCTAATAATGACGTAAAGCACTATTCCATTCATCATGCTGTTTATTATCTGATTTCTTTATCAATTAATTAATTTTCTCTATTTTGTTGGTGTTTCATAAACCCTGTGATTTTTATATCTTTATGATTTCCACCTTTTTCTTACACTTGTGCTGTATTTTAACCTTTTGTTTCGGTATTTAGAACTCCTTTAAGTATTTTTTGTAGAGTTGGTCTAGCAGTGCCATATTCCCTCAGCATTTGTTTGTCTGAGAAAGGTTTCATTTCTTCTTCTTTTATGAAACTTAGTTTTACAAGATACAAGATTCTTTGCTGACTGTTATTCTGTTAGAAGAGATTGAGCATGCGGCATCAATTCCTTCTGATTTATAGCATTTCTTCTGAAAAGTCTGCTATTAGTCTGATAAATTCACCTTTGTAAGGCATTTGATGTTTTTATCTCAATGCTCTTAGGATTCTTTCCTTCACATTAACTTTGCATAACCTGATAATTATATGCCTTGGGGATAAGTTTTTTGCAATGAGACTTCTGGTTCTTTGGGCTTCTTGTTTCCAGATGTTTAAATTTCTGATAAGACCCAGGAAGTTTTCCTCTATTATTCCCTCAAATATGTTTTCCAAACCTATTGTTTTCTCTTGTTTCCCAGGAATACTTACAATTCTTAGATTTGGAAATTTTATATAATCCCACCTTTCTTGGAGACTTTGTTCCATTCTCTTGATTCTTTTTTTTTATTGTCTAATTGGGTTAATTCAAAAGCCTTGTCTTCGAGTTCAGAAATCCTTTCTTCTGCTTGCTCTAGTCTACTGTTTAACATTTCGTTGCACTTTGTACTTCCTTAAATAATTTATTTATAAAATTTCATCTTTATTTTGTCTATCTCTGGAATTTTTCAATCATGTCCTGAATAATTTTTAAAATTTATTTATGTTAGTTATTACCTTTTTTCTGAATCTCACTGAGTAACTTTATAATCAGTCTTTTGGAGTCTAACTCTGGAATTTCAAACATTTCATTTTGATTAGGGCCCATTGCTAGAGAATTAATGTGGTCTTTTGGGGGTATTGAAGAACTCTGTTTTTTTCATATTGTCAGGATTGTTTTTCTGTGTCCTTCTCATTTGGATAGACTATTTCTTTTGATTGAGTTTGGCAGGGAGACTGACATAGGAATTGTAGGGTTCCCTTGGTTTTTTTTAATATATATATATATATCCTTGGTGTGGTGAGTTTCTCAACAGCCAGCTGTGGTGATCTTGTGCTGGTTACCTTCACAGGCTCAGGGTGTCCTTAATGCCCAAGGTCGCTTGGATAGTGGTGTCAACTGGGGTCTGCGATTAGACCTTACCCAAAGCTAAGGTATTATATTGGATGTGATGGGTTTTGCTGTTGATTTCAGCCAGGAGGTGGTGCTTTCAGAGAAAGCCAGTTGTGATGGTGGCTGTGGGCTTTCTGCTTGGCATGTGTTGCTCCGAGGAAATGTTCAGCTAACCTAGGAGGCGGGTGGGCTGTGAAGATTACCCAATTTCTCTGTCTGTTTTGAGCCTTCTAGGGGAGTGCAAGGGAAAGGAGCTTAAATTCACCACCTGTGTGCACTCTTTGCTAACACAATGAGTACTGGGAGGGAGTCCCCAGCTGTGCAGAGGGCACAAAAGCATTTACCTTGAGAAGAAATACTTGCTATAATGAGGAATCCCACCTACTTACCACACCTTAGCCTCAGGCATTCTGCATTCTGAATGTTCAAGTGTAACAAGCCTCAGGACCTCAGGTGTTCTCATGGCGGCTTGTCTCAGTGAGGAACTGTCTGCCACTATAGAGTTTGCCCTTGGGGCCTATCCCCTCCCAGGATAGCTAGAAAGCAGCATGTGGTGACTGACTCTGCTCAGGACTTTTAATTCTTACACCACTCCACGTGGGTTTTGGCAGAGAATAGCTATGAGTAAAGCAGTTTCCCATGAGAGACTGGGGTCACATAAGGCTCTGGAGGTGCTCCAGGCTTATAGCAGGAAAACAGAATTCCTGAATTCCCCTTTACTCACCTGCCCCACTGGGTCCAGATGACACTCATGGTCTGTGATGTGATCCAGGTGGAAAGTCTGACTAGTTCCAACTCAAGTCAATTGATTTTTCTTTTCTTTGCACTATATGGTTATTATCACTTCTTTCATGCATCATGAGGTGTGCTGCTGGTCCCTTCCTCTCTGGGTGCTGAGGAAACTCTCTCTGTCTTGGTGTACTCTGTAGGAGAAACACACTGCAGTTGCCTCTCGTCAGCTGTCTTCTTCAATATTTTTAAAAATTATTTCCCCAATTGTCTCAGGAGTTTGTTTTTTAAAATGAGTTTCTTTTTTTAGTTCCTTAAAATTAGTTTCAGAATTATTTTGTCAACCACTCCTAGCACAAATGCCCCCAAAAATAGCTCACTTGCAAAAAGAAAGTTGTTTGTATTGTAATTGTGTATAAGCTACAAAATTGTCTTATAATTTGAAATCGTCACAATATTGAATCTAGCAAAGAATAAGACATGACTCTGCATTTACAACAAAGAAATGTGCAAGCAAATAGATTGCAAAAAAAAACCAAACCTTAAATTTCTGTACCTTCTGAAAAAAAAAAAAAAAAATCCTGGGAAACCCAAGAATACAATTAGTAGGTAACAACTTAGTATTTTCTTTCATCTACTGCTTAACAACTAAATTTCTCCTCTTCTTTCACTGTTACTATTCTTCCTAATTAATCAATACTACCTCTTTTTTTTTTTTTTTTGAGTTGTAGTCTCTCTCAGTCGCCCAGACTGGAGTGCAGTGGCTGCTCCCGGCCACCGCAGCTTCGACCTGCTGGGCTCCGGCGATCCTTCCGCCTCAGCCTTCCAAGTAGCTGGAACTACAGGCACGCGCTACCACGCCCGGGTAATTTTTTTTTTTTTATTGTAGAGATGAAGTCTCGCCAAGTTGCCCAGGCGGGTCTCGAATCCGCGGGCTCAGGCAGTCCACTCACTTCAGCTTTCCAAAGCGCCGGGTTACAGGCTGAACCACCAAGCCCAGCTCAATACCACTTCTTAGGACCTTTATGCTGCAACACACACTAGTTAATTTTCCTGATAATTGCAATTAAAAATCAGAAAACATCATATAAATGATATATGGCCCAAGAGAACATTGTGGCTATTTTATTACCTTATGCATTATTAAGTGTATTTAGTGTATTGCCTGAATGATTGGTCTTGGAAATTTACTCTTCACATTCAGAATATTCCCAAACAGAAAAGAGCATTTTACCAGGCAAATTTTGGTAAATCCCTTTGTGGGAGAAGATTGTAGATGATGGTGTTGTATACAATCTTTTTACATGAATCCTTCTTTCTGATGGCAGATGTTGAAGAAGTTCTATGAATTTCTTGTTTTATGCCCTGGCATATCTTCAGCTTCTTTCATTTCTCTATCAACTAAATGAAGTTTGCTTTATCTCATAGATTCTGGTTGCTGCCACATTGCTTCCTATTGGTTTCTTCTCTTCATTTGTTAAAATTAGCTGGCCCTCAATACCTGTTTTGCCTTGGAATGTTGTCCTTCAAACTTCATGACTTTCATGTGAATAGTAGTAAGCACAATTAACATTTATTAAGCTCTTAGACTATCATATTGAATCTTGATTCTTTTTTTAAAAAATTCAAGACCATTTATTAGCTTGACTTTGTGCAGATTTCTTTTTTGAATTCTGATTCTAACATCCTGTGATAGATACTAATATAACCTCATTTTCACAAGAGGAAATAGAGGCTTATATAGATTAAACCACTTCTGAAGTGTCACAGATCATCAAGTGACAAAGTGGAAGTTTAAAGACAGGTCTATAAAATCTGAGACCCTCAGTCTCTTAACCACAATTCAATAGTATCTTGTGTGGACTAATTCCACCCTCCCCACTGTTCCTGCTTTTAGCTCTTAAAGCTTCAGCTCTGGTTGTAATTCCATGTCTGCCACCATTTTTTATCCCCACTTACTTAGGATAGGCATTCAGAAGAATAATTTTCAAACAATTTAACTTTGAGTCAAATAATGGAATATGACAGTGACTGGAAGAGGAAGTTAAATTTAGAAGGATTTTATTTAAATAGTGAAAATCTGAATATGTACCTAAGCAGAGGAAAAGATGTCAGGATAAAGGGAGAAAAATTGAACATACAGTAAAGAAAATAATTGATAAAGCAAGTTACTTCTGTCTATAGAAATTATAATTTTGTAGTTCTGGGAATGACCAGACAGCTCTTGTTAGAGCAGTTTCAATATGAAAGTAGCTACAGGCCCATTAATATGACATTATGATAAAACAAGTATATAAGAACAAACATATAAAGATTTTTAAATCTATTTAAAGGTTTTTTTGTGATGTTGCCAACATTAAGTTAAAAGCAATTTTAAATGTTAAGAAAACGAAATATTTTAAGGATTTTTAAAGAACTATTACTATGCTACTATAATGCATTGCTTTGCCAAAAATATTCTTACAACTGAGCAATTTAGGAAGCTACTTTGAAAACTAATTACAAAAATTTTTCATTAAAACAGTCATTTCCTTTTGTCCATTAAAATATCAAGTAAATACCTAGCCATACATAGAATATTGCTTATCGTATAACACATCCCACAGTATAATATAACCTTAGATGAGACTTTGACACCCAAAGTCAATTTAATTCCATTATTAAGGATTCTTTTGTTTCTTTCTTAAAAGTAAGATCTCAAATCTTATTTATTTTGTGGATGATATCTGACTGACAAACACAAGCCTCATTGCTTCCTATTGGTCTCTTCTCTTCATTCACTGTACAGATGAAATATTTTATTTTCATCTTTTAAATCAGTCACAAATGATGGTTAACCTTTTAACCTCTTTATTACTTTCTTGAATAAAGCAAATTCAACAACCATTAATGTCTTATAGAATGTCAAAAACTAACAGGAACTATTTTCTTCTCCATATGTTTTGTTCCTTTTTCCTCACTTTGTAACCAGTCAGCAGTTTATAGTTGTACTCTCCTGTAAGCTTATTTTATGTCACACTTGGAATGACTCTTCTGGGGATGATAAAATAATAAAAAGTAGCTTTAGATTCCCTCTAAAAAAATGGAGAATATTTACATAAATATAGTATTTTGCATACAATTTCAAAAGGATGCAATTTCATCTGTGGTTGATCCATGGATTTTCTAAAAGCCACTTAACAATTTTTATTGTAGAATGCTCTTCTGATTTTGTTTTCCTGTTTATGTTGTCAGTCCGAAATAATAAAACAGAGAAAAAGGTGAAGGTAATTATCAAAGATATAATCAAGTATTTCCTATAACTGAGAGATATGAGTTCCTAGATTGAAAGAAGCCACCAAATACCTAGCACAAAATAAATAAAAGAAAAATGACTGAAACTATGAGACATTATCAAGAAATTTTAGGCTATTAAGGATAAGAAAAAGAATCTTAAAAGCTCTAGCAGTCATGATGTTTCACAATGAAAAAAATGTTTTCACTCGAACATGCTTAATGAATAATCAGATTTATTACCTTACTAAGCAAGAGATACTATAGAAGTAAGGTAGAGCCGGGCTCGGTGGCTCAGCCTGTAATCCCGCGCCTTTGGGAGGCTGAGGTGAGTGGATTGCCTGAGCCCGCGGGTTCGAGACCCGCCTGGGCAGTGAGACTTCATCTCTGCAATAAATCAAAAAATTAGCCGGGCGTGGTAGCGCGCGCCTGTAATTCCGGCTACTCGGGAGGCTGAGGCGGAAGGATGGCTGGAGCCCAGCAGGTCAAGGCTGCGGTGTCCAGGAGCGGCCACTGTACTCCAGTCTGGGTGACAGAGTGAGACTCCAACTCAAAAAACAAAAAAATAAAGAAGTAAGGTAGAATCCAGTAATAGTACAATCAGAATGTCAACTGAGATCATCAAAGACTCCAGTTCTATCTGCCCCTTTATTTTTCTATGTATCTTCCTAAATCTGTTTTTCTTAAAGTTTGCAAGATAGTTGGCATAGAAAATAAGGGCTACAGGTTTTTTAACTCACACCCAGAAGGTGAGTGAGAACACTCTCCTTCACCTATTTGCACTATAAACCTTTTCTTTCAGCCTGATAGAGTAACTAATCATACAAGTAGCTCGAACAACAGGCACGTGCTACCACACCCGGCTAATTTTTTTTTTTTATTGTAGAGATGAGGTCTCACCAAGTTGCCCAGGCGGATCTCGAACCTTCAGGCTCAGGCAATCCACTCACCTCAGCCTTCCAAAGCGCGGGATTACAGGCTGAGCTACCAAGTCCGGCCATTTATGGGCCAATGTTGGCAAACAGGGAAATGTCATCTGTTGATTGACTGGAAGTGAAATAAATGTCTGAACAAATTTGAGGTGAATGGATGTTGAATAGGAGACAACAACGTAAATTGCCATTCCAGATTTTTTTAAAATTACATTAACAGGATTAGGAATATAAATGGTGTTAGGTTTCTCAACAGCAATGGTGGAAGACAAAACAGACTGGAATAGCACTTTCAAAATACCTAAGAAAAATAATTTCTTATGTAAAATCTTATCCTTATTTTATCTCGACTTATTAAATATGAAATAATAGTAATTTTCAATGTTTGAAATTTCAAAAAATTACCTTCTAGGTATAATTTTTATAAAATTTTTTGAATGTGCTCCAGCAAAATAAATTATATACCAAGAACAAAGGTGAAATATGATCCAAAAAACAGTGAAATGACATTGAACTAACACAAATTGAGTTCCAGGATGAAAACTATAAAATAGGTCTAGAGAATAACCACTCTAAATTGGAAGAGGAGGCTATAACACTCCAGAAAGGAGAATCTAGAAAAATAAACAATAAAAAATTGCTACATAAAGTTTATCTTTTATTATTTGTTTATTTATTTTTTATATTTTTATTTTTTGAGTTGGAGTCTCACTCTGTCGCCCAGACTGGAGTGCAGTGGCCGCTCCCAGCCTCCGCAGCCTCGACCTGCTGGACTCCGGCGATCCTTCCGCCTCAGCCTTCCAAGTAGCCGGAACTACAGGCACGTGCTACCACGCCCGGCTAGTTTTTTTATTTTATTGTAGAGATGAAGTCTCACCAAGTTGCCCAGGTGGGTCTCGAACCCGCGGGCTCCAGGCAATCCACTCACCTCAGCCTCCCAGAGCGCGGGATTACAGGCTGAGCCACCAAGCCCGGCCAAGTTTATCTTTTATAAATTTTATTTTTGTAGCGATGGGGGTCTTGTTATGTTGCTCAGGCTAATCTCAAACTTCTGAGCTCAAGCAATCCTCCTGCCTCAGCTTCCTGAGTAGCTGGAACTACAGGCACTAACTACAGTACCTGGTTTGAAACTTATCTTATGGAATAAAAATCCAGAGATTTTAAATTGCATAAATAGCTAGTAAAAGCACAAGGAGAATTATGGGAGAAAAAAGACAGAAATTATTAATTCCAGGAAAAAAAAATTGAACATTGTATAAAAGAGGGAATATGGTTATAGTATAGTACCTGATTTTGCAGCTAATAAATTTTATGGAATGCTGATATTCAATAATAAACAGATATTACTGGAGTCCAATAAATAGCCCTTTTTCCTAGCTGGAATTTAAACAAATTGAAAAATAATGATTATAAGATTGAGGGCCAGAATATCATTATTAATACTTATTATCATTATAAAAGTGAAGGACATAGCTTAGTGCAAGAGCAAAATGGGCCTCCAACTGAATCCCAAGCAGGCTTTTCCATCTATTTATAGCAACATTGGATAAAGAAGGCCTCTTCCCATAGCAGAAAAAAACAAATTCTGAAGGAGCATCGGGGAACAATGCTTCCTGTAGATGGCTCATTGAGAAGAGGAGGAAAGGTATAGCAGAATAGAACATGTTTCTTTTTTATGGTTTTCTAAATCTATCTTCCAAATAAGTGGCTTACCTCTCCTAATGTAAACTGAGTAAAGTATCAGGAAAAAAGGCCAGGAGTAACCCTAATAGGGATCCATATACTTAGAAGCTATAGCAATGGGGAATAAGCATCTACACACAATAATTTAGTCATAAATTTGGAATTATCTTGGCAAGAAAATAGGGCAAATGGGTGCAAATTGGGCAGTGTGTAGGTAACACATGAGAATGAGGAGTATTAAGGGAGTTAAATGCTGTCTTTCATAATAATACAGCAGTAGAAAATGTACAAGCATATTGTTTAGAACAATAGTGAGGTGATTACCAGTTAAAAAAGAAAAATGATCTTAAGTTGTTGGGTCTGTTGTCTGAGATTGTAGAGTGAAAAGGGATGGGATAGAGAACTAATAATTTTTGTTGCACACATTTTGGTAATATGGTTTTGTGTTGAATAATTTGAAACACATGTATATTCACTTTGATAAAACACTAAAGCAATTATTTTTAAGGAATTGTCAAGAAGAGGACCTTACTGTATGAAAATACTGCCCAAGTATAGCCGTACTTTAAAGCTTGAAGTGTAGAATTCAAGTATTGTTGGGAAAAATTAAGAGAAAGTTCATTCTGGACAAGCAAAATAATTCAAAACTTTATTCAAACCTATGCTCAGTGTTAACTAAGCTGGTAACCTGCTGTACTTTGGATTTCACCTAAACATAAGATTATTACCTTAACATATGCTCTCATTTCTCTATAAATGTTTGTTCATCTCTGTGCCCCACTTGGCCAATGTATTTTATTTTTAAATTACTTCTTATAGGACTTAGTATATATATACTAAAATAGTGAAACTAGTTGAATAAAACCCATAAATTATTCTTGCAGCTTCATGACCACTCTTGTTTCATGTGTGCCCCCGCTTTGACTTAAGAAAATAAATTTTTAATTTATACATAAATTAATATTCTGATGTGTGCTGTTCATTGTGTCCAAAAAAGCAGTTGATTCTTTAATTATTTATTTTTCTTTGAAAGCTTTTGTTTTATTATAAAGATTTGGGGTACAATTCAGAGTTAGGTATACAAGCGTTGATTATGCAGGTACACTTGTTGATGAGGTATGCCCCTTCCTCCCCTAGCAGTTTCACTCAACTGCCAATCCCACCCTCCCCTCCCCTGGCAGTTTCCCATTACTGCCAATCCATTTCTCTTAGTGTTATGATAATTGTTCAAGGTATTAGTTGATTCTTTAAATATGATTTTTTCTATATAGGTAGCATTCCATCTTATGAAATAGCATCATAACAAAATTTGTTCATAAAGCAATTTTACATTGTGACAAACTAAAGTTAGCACTTTGTTTATCTATTTGGTTCATTTGTTAAATGAAAAATGTCAATGTCAGTGACAAAGACATAATTTAGTTATTCATATTTTTGGTATAACTATATATAAATATAAATCAAGGTTTTAATTTTTTTATAGTTTGCCAGACTCAATACTCATGTGACTTATTTGAACACTGGAGAGCTAAGACCAGGACAGTAGTAGGTGAATATTGCCAGATTCTCCTGTGAAAGGAGAACTCAGGGTTTCTAGGAGTGGGGGAAACGAGGTGAAAAGTACATCTGGAGCTAGACACTGAATTCACTTTTACTTACAGGTCGCACAGAAGAGATTCAAATTGGAAAGATAAGAAGAGGACTTTTAAAATTGTGTTTTTTTTTTTTTTTTGGCTGATGCACTCTGTGATTTGTTCAGCTGTCACACTGGCATTGATTTACATGCAGCATAATCTCATTAATTGGAATCTGATTTCCATATTTACAAAACTGAAAATGTGAGGCTTTAGCCAGCAGAAGACAATTGGCAGTGCTCAGTTAACATTGCTTAATTATTAATAGATATCAGGAATAACCCTTCAGAGTCCTCAGTGCTGCTCTGTCCTGCTGTTTGTGGCAACTTCTGCATGTTGGGAAGAACTTTCTTCTATACTCTCATCCTGAACTGTAGGAAGAGAGACAGAGACAGAGACAGAAACAGAGACAGAGATGAGCACCCACTTTGGTAATAACTAGATACATTTTACCAATTAAAAACACAAGTGTGCGCGCACACACACACACACACACACACACAATCATCTTCACCCTGAGAAATTAAGAAGGTCCTGAATTTCAACTCATGGGTTCTATTGCAGAGACGGTTTTCATTCAATTTAATTATCTTATTGAAGAAATATTTGATGTTATTTGCCTTTCCTAGTTATAGAATATTTATTGAGCCCAATACTGGCCATTACTTGAAGTGCTTAACTTTTAATGTCCTAATTTATGAGTTAATTTAATAAACATTTACTGATCACTTACTATATTTCAGGCAGAGTTTTAGGCACAGTGAGTATGGGATGAACAAAATAAAATCTCTGCCATCATGGAGCTTACATTCAATCAGGGAAATCCAATTTAAAAACTAGTGTTCAATAAATGTTACCAATTTCTTGAAGAAGAAACATTTATTTTCATTTCCGTTTTATAAAGAAAAAATTCTGGAGAAAAACAAGTGAAATGTTTTTATCAAGGCCAAATTCCAGGTACATAGTTCCTGCAATGGTAATAATAACACTATTCTGTCATTACACAACATCCTTCTTTAGGCACTTAGCTGATACAGGGATGGGTGAATCATCTGTTATCAAGGATCTTGCATTGTAATAGGTAAGCAGTTACACAAATAACTCTAAGGAAATGTATGAAGCATAGCACAAAACAAAAGATAGTAATTGATAAGAGTCTTAGGGAGGAAAACAGATTGTACCTGCTTAAGGTCTCAGGATGGGCTTCATGGCTGAGGTAGTATTTGAGGTGGATTCAGACGCAGTAAGGAATTATACAGGCAGGACATTGGGGACATTGGAGTTTTTGATGATACTTCCTGTGCCACCCTACAAAAGAGATGATAATATAGAAATGCTGATAAATTATAGTCTCACATTTGAAATAATGTTTCTAGATAAGTATTTGACATAAATACATTTCGAGTGACTGAATCATTGCAGTTATATTTTAAATACTACCATATCACCTCAAAGATGTGCATTCTCAGTAAAACTTGTCTACTATAATGATGGTCTCTTGAATTGCCTCCAGCAATTGTTTTAATCCATGGAATGAAAATTGGCCTGGAACAGTGGTAAGAGAAAGTGTATTCGGGAAGACAAAGTCTCTTTCTATCAAATAATGTTATCAATAACCATTGACATTTTAAATATAGTCATGGCCCAATTACTTTTATATGGATTTTTCACTGTGTTAATTACAGATGCACAATTGCTAATGCTGATCCAATTTGTTTACATTCAAAATCGCCCAGTAAGTGTAAGTTCATAGAGAAACCGGAGACACTGACAAAGCCAAAACTTTCCTTGCCAGCACTGAAACTATATTATTTTATAGATGATGAAAGTGAAGAACAAAGATATAAAATTATATTTATCCATATCACAGAAGTGGTAGAATGTGGACTAGAGCTTTCTGGTCTACTAAACTTGAATCAAATATTTTTTACATCTTTGCTAACTATAATGAAGTTATGAAACACATGTCAACAAAGGACAAAAATTGAGGGCTTCTTCATATCTTAACTTTATTTTTTTAAAATATAATTTTTCTCCAACAAGGAATATAAGAAAATTTGCAAAAGTTTTTTTCTTTGAGAAATTAAATTACTTTCATTACAATGATACTTTAAAGCACACACAGATCTATGTATTATCTTATTTTTAAATTAGTTTTATTGAATATAATTTACATATACATAATTTATCTATTTTAATTGAACATTGGTTGTATTTTGATGAATGTACACAGTCTTTATCATTACTACAATCAATCAAAAACATTTCCAACATCCCAAGGCAGTCCTCATACTGCTTTGCAAAAAAATTACTTTTGGCCTCCTGAAACTGACCATAACTGATCCTAATTCTGTCACTAAGCTGTGCATTTTTTTCAAATTTCAAATAAATGAGTTTGCGTAGGTGTAGTTATTTGTCTGAAATTTTAAATCAGCATAATGCATTTGAAATTTATCCATGTTGGAGTATTTATCAATAGTTCTTTTATTTTTATTGCTGAGTAGTGTTCCATTATGGGAACATATCAGTTTGTTTATTCACTCACCTTTAATGGACGTTTGGGTTGCTTTCTATTTGAGACTGTTATGAATAAATCGTCTATGATCAAGTCTGTGTGTAGACAGAGTTTCATTTTTCTTCAGGAGGTACTTGAGTTACAATATTTTATTTACTTTAATAATAAACTGCCAAATAGTTCTGGATTCTCTTTTTAAAATTTTATTTTAAAGATGTGGGGTGCAATTCAAGATTAGGTATACAAGTGTTCATCATACAGTTACCCTTGTTGATGAGGTCTGCCCCTCCCATCCCTGGCAGTTTTCTTCAACTGCCAATCCGCCAGGACCTTATCAAACTGATGAGCTTGGCAAAACAAAAGAAACCATCAAGAGAGCGGGACACAGCCCACAGAATTGGGGAAAAAAAAATTTGCCAACTGTATATCTGACAAAGACCTAACATCTAGAATCTACAAGAAACTCAAATGCGCCGAAAAGAAAAAAAAAACAAAAACAAAAAACCTGAATAGACACTGCTCAAAAGAATATATACAGGCAACCAACAGACATATGAAAAAGGGCTCAGCCTTACTCATCATCAGAGAAATGCAAATGAAAACCACATTGAGATACCACCTAACCCCAGCAAGAATGGCCATCATTAAAACAAACAACAACAGATGCTGACGAGGATGCAGAGAAAAGGGAACACTTCTAGTTCTGTATTCTCACTAAAAAAAAGAAAAGAAAAAAAAAGAAATTTCCAGTCCCTTCTCATCATGAAAAATACATGGTGTGGTCTGGCTTTTTTATTTTATCAGTTCTCATTTGTGAATATCATTAATCTCATTGTGGTTCTAAGTTACATTTTCCTTAATGACT
Source organism: Carlito syrichta (assembly GCF_000164805.1). Classification (NCBI taxonomy): domain Eukaryota; kingdom Metazoa; phylum Chordata; class Mammalia; order Primates; family Tarsiidae; genus Carlito; species Carlito syrichta. The sequence goes on from NW_007249769.1 coordinate 301,406, forward strand.
AATGATACTGACCTTATTAGTCACTCATATATCTTCTTGTGAAGTGTCTATTAAAATTGCCCCTTTTAAAAAATCAGAACGATTGTCTTTGTCTTCACTTTTGAGAGTTCTTTGTGTATTCTGAATACAATTTATTTATCAGATTTATATTTCACAAATATTTTTTCCATGTATTTTTTATGATCATATCAGGTTTGAAGAGCAAAAATTGTTATTTGGTAAAGTACAATTTAGCCAGGCACGATGGCTCATGCTAGTAACCTCAGCACTTTGGGAGGCCAATAAGAAGGGAGTCCTGGAGCCTAAGTGTTCAAGACCAGCCTAGGCCACAAAAATGAGACCTCGTAGCTACAAAAAATAATTAATCCCGTGCCTTTCGTAGGCTGAGGTGAGTGGATTGCCTGAGCCCGTGGGTTCGAGACCCGCCTGGGCAACTTGGCGAGACCTCATCTCTACAATAAATAAAAAAATTAGCCAGGCGTGGTAGGGCGCGCCTGTAGTTCCGGCTACTCGGAAGACTGAGACGGAAGGATCGCCGGAGCCCAGCAGGTCGAGGCTGCGGTGGCCGGGAGCGGCCACTGCACTCCGGTCTGGGCGACGGAGTGAGACTCCAACTCAAAAAAAAAAAAAAAAAAAAATTGTCCAGACATGCTAGCACATGCCTGTAGTTTCAGCTACTCAGGAGGCTGAAGTTAGCTGTGATTATGCCACTGTACTCCAGCCTGAGTGACTGAGACTTCAACTCAAAAAGAAAATACAATTTATATTTTTTATTGATAGCTTATGAGTTTTCACTTTAGGTTTTTAATTGAATGTGTATGATGCATTTCAAATTACTTTGTCTATGTGCCATAAGGTAATATTTTCTATCAGGTCATCTGCATTTCCATATATATTTTAGAAATAGTTTATTAGTATCTAAATCAAATCCTACTAGAATTTTGAATAGAATTATATAACATATATATCAATTTGATTCTCAATAATACTGTGTTTTCTGAACCACGGACAAGTACTAAACACGGAATATTTTAAAAATTCAACAGTGAAAATATACAGATATAGACTTTGCACTGAATCAATGTTTTAAACTAGAAAATAAACATTTATAATACATTCACGACTATTCAGATTATTTCCTCTTTAGTGAGCTTTTGTAGTTTGCGTCTTTCCAAAAATTTTGTATATTAGCTATATTGATAAATATTGTTCATAAATATCCCCTATCATACTTTTGATGACTTTAGGATACATAGAAAGATCCTCTTAATAATTCATTATTTGTTCAAATATTTTTCTGCCTCTCATAACCTTCTTTCACTCCAATTGACATTGTTTTAGTGGCCACTTTTTTTCGTGTTTTTTCCTCTAAGTCCTATATTTTGGGGTAATATCTATTTCTTCAAGTTCACTGATCTTCTGGAGTACCTAAACTACTGATGGGCTTATACAGCTTATTTTTTAATTTCAGCTATTACATATTGTATCTCTATAAGCTCCATTTGGATCTTGTCTTATATTTCCTGTATTTTCCTACTCATTATATTAATGTTTTCTTTTATAGCCTTGAGTATATCAATGATATTTATAATAGCTACTTGGAAGTTTCACCCATTAAGCTCTTTATGTCTGTAATTTCTTAGTCATTCTCTGTTGATTGATTTTTCCTCTGATTTTGTGCTATATATTCCACTTTTTTACGTGCCTTGTACTTTTTTTAAATTGGACGCCAGATACTGTAAGTTTTATGTTGTTGATCACTGAATTTTGTTGTATTCCTGTGAAGAATATTGGATTTTTGTTCTGGTATTTATTTAAGTTACTTGCAGTTCAATTTTTTAAAATTTTATTTTAATTTTTGTTATGAGAGGTCTAGTACTAGTTATTCTTATTTGTAAGATATGGCACTTGAGAAGACCCTTCTTGTGACTCAGGTATTATGTATTTTTCCCACTTGGGTCAATGGGAAAGCAAACATGTACAGATTGGCACTTAATCATACACTCAAAAGGTCTCTTCTGCAGATCTCTGGAGATTTCTCTCTGTGTAGCTGCTGCTTCTTCAATATTTATTCACACATTCTAGCAACCTTGTATTCCCCAGATTCTGCTCACTGACGTCTCAACTCAGCAAGGTCATAGTATTCTACTTCATTTTCCTCTCTCTGTACTTTGATGTTGAACATGACTTTAGGAAATAATCTGTGCCAATCATAGAGTTTACCTTGTTTTTTTCTTTCTCAGGATCACAGTCCTGTATTATCTGATGAGCAATGCCTTAAAAGCAGTGTTCTATTTTTTTTTTTCTGTTTTGTTTGTTTTGTATAATGGAAGGGCAATTACTGTATCAATTTATACTGCATGTGTGAAAGCAGAAATTCTGGCATCCTATATTTTAAAAAAAAATTCTATAGTGGGTTTTTGCAATCTTTTAAATATGAAATTGCTAATTTGGGAATGAGTTCTTTATATTAATAGTAAATACTATTTTAAATAAATTCATGGTTATAGAGAAATTATGGAGAATTTGTTGACTTTTGGTATATTTTAAACATGTAGCAATAGTTTCCTATAATAAAGAGGTTTTTCCTCTTATTTTAAACACTCAACATTACAAGAATTTTCACCCAGCATTCATGTTTTCACAAACAATATTTTATAGGATGTATACTGTTCAATTATATGAAATGATCACAATTTTTTTGAATTGTATGATATTGAAGATCATATTAAATTATCTACTAATTAAAAATAGCATATATTTGTAGTTAATAGTTGCTTTGAAATCAGACACATATGACTGTAAATTCTAACATCTCTACTTTCTAGTTTAGGTTTGGACATCTTTTTGAATCTGTTTCCTAATTTCAAAAATAAAAATAGTTAGTATTCTCTATGTTACAGGATTTTTGTGTAGATCAAATGAGATAATGCACACATAAAGTGCTTACCATAGAATTATCCTCCCATAAAACTCAAATTTATTATTTATGTTCCAAATGCATACTACGCCATTTCTAGCTATAGAAACATTGTTATGTATTATTTTGTAATAAATACCATTGTTCCTGGGGAAAGGAGAGGTGAGATGAAGGGAGTTTAATTGAGATCAATAAGGCCAAATTTGTGAAGACATTATTAACTATACTAAAGAGTTGTTGACTTTTGAGCTTGATTTATTTTTTATAAGTTCATATGCATCACTCTGATATTGTTTAGAAGTATATTTAATTTTTAAATTGATTAATAAACAAGCCACTTCTATGTGTCAAAACATTTTCTTGAATTAAGAAGTGCAAACGTTATTAATATATATAGCAAGGAAACTGAAAGTCCCTGATAATGCTACCCCCAGAAGCAGCCAGTTTGTTGCATATTATACACATCTTATGAAAGTTGCCTTTTTAAATTAACACTCTTTTGGACATTTTTTACTGGTGATTACATATGCATCTGCTTCGTTATTTCTAATGACTATATATATTATTTTATCCTATGTATATAACATGTCACTTAGTTGCTAGTTGATGGCTATTTTTGGTTGTCTCCAATATTATCACAAACAATTCTGCAATTTACATTCTTGTATACTTTTTACACCCCTGTATAGATACTTTTATAAGATGATTGAGGCAAATTATGCAAATCTATTTTTTATGTTTAGTTAATGTAACTTTGATAGTAGTGTTGTTAAATATTAATGCTCACATTTCACATTTTCTAAAATTCTACTAGACTTGAGCTTCCTCACTACTGATTTAATTGAGTTCATTACTTCTGATGAATATTGAACATCACCATGAAAAAACCACCACTCGATTTTATATTAAAATTTTTGTTTTCTGGGATGAAAATGAAGATAATATTCTTTAAACTATAATGTTTTTGAAAAAGAATAAGGTATTCAAAACTTCAAAGCATTCCTCTATATATGGAGAACAAATTCTGTATGTGAGCGCAGAGCTTTACTATATATAATCTACAGTGTACAGAGGACAGAGACTATGACTCAATGTACATTTCTGCTTCATAGGAAAGGAGAATATTTTTTTCCAGTGCTTAGAGGAACATTAAGAGAATCAGAGATGATGTGACTGTCTTTTTTTGATAGTGTCTGCACCATCAAAATAATGTTCAATGTCCCTATTCCCAAAACCCTTGTTCTGGGTTACAGTGGGGGATGAATAGAGTATAACAAAGTAGTATTAACAATATTTTGTAAAGAAAGGAAGAAGCTGGAAAAATAGGATTTGAAACATATTTCCTCTTATAGGACTCTGAAAAAATAGTTTCACAGCTTTTTAATTCAAAATTAGGATGCCTATGATAGAGCAGGAATGATGATATGGTATATTTAATAAATGAGAAGGTTTCCTCTCCATTTTTAAAATAATTTTCACCAGATGTGAAAGAGATTCAGAGGTTCCCATGAGATCCCGTGGAGAGAGAAGAAATTATGTCAGAAATATGTCAGTATGGCCTCCTGGGTTCAAGATGGCAAAGGTTCTAGTGTGGATATCCCAAAACTAAAGTTTAGAAGAAGGATACAAATGAGTACCAGAGGATGAGCCATTCCAACACGAAGTCAGATAAGAAGTCTAGTCAGCAAAGAGAATTAACTAATTTTCCAACTAGAAATCCCTGTACATTTCTCTACCAAAAGAAAACACTGCAGGTTATATTAATTGTAGACCTTTCAGCCAGAGACGAAGAAAGAACAGAAGATCATATCCTCAAAATCAGAAGAGATGATCTATATCTTAACCAGGGGGTCAGTAGGTTGTCATGGAATGAGATAACTCTTGTTCCAGATACTTCTCCCTTGCTTCCATAAAGCTATGCCAATTTTTACTCTGTCTGAATGCCACCTGTATAAAAGGGAAACACAACATGTGGAATAAACCTGAAAAGTTTGATGATTTAATCATAAAGAATCTGGACTTACCTGAAATAGTTTTAAAACCTTGGGCAATGTTCAGTTACTTTGAATGGGCAAGTTTAATATATGCCCCCTGCAGTCGCTGTTACTGAGAGGTCTTAAGGGTTCAGAGCAAGTTTCACACATGAGTGGTCATGTATAAATTTTTAGCACATTGCAGAAGCATTTCCAAATTGCTCTCCAAAATGTTGTGTCAATTTACATTCCTGCAGGAATGTGTGAGAGTGCTTATTTCCCCACTCATACTGGAGAGGAGGTGAAAATGCAGTGGAGGGGGAAGCTGCTAAATCTCCAATAGATGTAAAAAGTGAAAAGTGCAGTTCATTATTTCATGATGCAGTTCAGTTTTATTTGACTTTTCAGGGGTCCCACACATTGATTTTTAAAATGCATTTCAAGTTCGTTGCATTTATAATTTATGACATCACTAAAATGATTGAAATTAGTAACAACCTGGTTTGTTTCTTTCCCCACATGATATTTAACTTTAGAAAATGATGTCAGAGATATTTTTGGAAATGTTTCTTTCTGGTTAAAAGGATACCTCTGTTATTTGTTTTTCTTTCTAAAGCAGTATTTTAATTAATATACTACTGATTCTACTTAAATAGAAATGTAGGTATTAAAAATTCATTCAGTGTGTTTAAAGTTTTTTTCTTTTTGAATGTAGTGAAATATGTATTGCAAGCTTTTATTCATCTCAATTTTATTTGCCTCAGAAAATCTTTTTTGATAACATGCTGCATTTATATTTACATTGTGAATGATGACAACACGACTGTTATGGTATAAGACATTCTCATAGTTAAAATTCAAGTAATAGTAATAAACGGAATAAAAAATCTTTAACTATTGAAAATACCAAGTTTGGGATCTTTTGCTTTAAGATCTTATACACTGGACTACAATAGACCTAAGGTCAAGGGGATCCACTAAAATACAATAGAATAAAAGGAGTTTTTTTTATAAGGTGTTCGTTCTGTAAATGTTTGAAAACCCAGAGTAATTTCTTTAATTTCTTGTTCTTTTTATTTTCAGCCTTGATTGTCTCGTCAAGAAAATATTTACTGGCCTGGCTTGGTGGCTCAGCCTGTAATCCCAGCACTTTGGGAGGCCGAGGCAGTGGATCGCCTGAGACCGTGGGTTCGACACCAGCCCGGCAGCCCGGGCAACTTGGCGAGACTTCATCTCCACAATAAATAATAATAATAATAATAATGATAATAAAATTAACTGGGCATGGGATCGTGAGCCTCTAGTTCCGGCTACTTGGAAGACTGAGGCTGAAGGATGGCCGGAGCCCAGCAGGTCGATTCTGGGGTGGCCATGAGCATGCCGCTGCACTCCAGCCTTGGCGACAGAGTTAGACTCCAACGCCAACGCCCCCCCCCAAAAAAAGAAAGAAATAATTTGCCTTTCCTTCCAATTTATTTAACTGTGATAGTTCATTTTGTAATAAAGTTGTCAATTTTAATATTTTAGGCAAAATTTTAATTGCAATTTAAAGTTATCAGATCTGTTGACATGGCTACATGAATTATTTCAACCATTGTGAGAGTAAGAAAAAAGGCAACTGTACTTAAAATTTATTTGTCCAGTTTTATAAACTCCTGTTATTACTTTGCAAAAGTTCAACTTTTTCAGCTCCAGTAAGTCTTCCTTTTAAAAGGCTCATAGATGCAAAATGAGGCTGAAGCATTATATCTTTAAGAAGGGTGATTTGTTTGAATAAAAAATGTTAACTTGCATTCACCATATCCTAGAGATTCTAGTGTGGCAATTTTATTTCTGACAACTAAAATGCTCTTATATAATGCTACTTTCTTAAAGTCAGAAGGGGCATATTTTAACTGTCCTTGTAGTATTAGAAATGTGTAGTGTGAATAATTAAAGCCAAGAAAAATGTGAACCTATTGGAGAAACTAGAAAGACTCAAAGCTCAAGTCCTGTAGCAGGTCATTGGTATCTAATTAAAGCAGAGATCATACATTTTGCTATGCATAAAAGACTGGGTAAAGTACAATTTGTTTATACTGAGTGAATTTCTGGATAAAAGAAATGAGTATATAATCAGAAGGAATTGGTATGATGAGTGAAAAGATCAGTGGACATAAAATAAGAAGACATAACTGTCAACCATACAATTTAATCCCTCCTAGCCTTATTTTTGTCATATAGGAAGCAATGATACTTCTACCTCCTAGGTTTGACGGTATATGGCACAGGTCCTCATATATAGATGTTTGTTACATTGTTATATATGACTGTGAATCAAGGAGGAATTAAAAGCAACACTAAAAAGTGATCTAATGGAAATTTCTGAGTTCAACCTCAATTTTAAAAATGATTGTCATTATTCACTTATTTCTCTTAAAATTTTCTTCCTCATTATAACTACAGAATTAGGTGGCATAAAGATTGGCTAGTGTCAGTCTGGATTTAGTAGTGCCAGGGCATTGACCCCACCTTAGGTCGTCATAAAGTACTCAAAACAATGTGCTTCTTAGAGCAGCATACAACAGTTTGTGTTTTTATTTTCCCCAAAACTTGAAAAACATATGAATCTCACTGAAGGAAAAACATTTCCAGGTATTATCTTATTTTTACTTTAATGGCTAAATATGCACAATCATAAAGCTAAGCATAAACACATCGTCATAGCTCGTATTCACCTATAAAACTGAACCATATTTATAAATAAAAAATATGTTTATGTAGCCAATAAAATTCAAGTTCACAATATTAATTTCATAGGAAGGATGATGTTTTCTGACAATATAAGCATGATAATGACTACTGCTACTGTGCAGTTTCCTCTAAGTATTTAACATGCTTATATCACCGTGTGTCTTGGGGTGAGTCAATTCTTGAACTACTTTTCTCCAAACTACTGTGAAACTTTTATTTGAACCATGCGACATAATAAGTTGTCTTTTGCCTATTTCAAATACATTATTTGCATATTTAATCCACCTCTTTTTTTATTAGTCTACAGCTAATATATAGAGTTAATAATATTTCAGGACAGGATTCAATTTCAGAATATTTAATCTAGATGAACCAGAATGTGATTGCATTTTTATACATAATCACTAAAAAGTAAAAATAGAAAATAAAAATTTCCTATAGAAAATTTGTAGGCCTGCAAGGATACACCTTTGACTTCCAGTAGTTAAATAAATCCCAGTTTTAAAAACCATATAGTAATGGTTGAATTATGTAAACTCCAGAAGCATCAGTTACATGTTTCTCAAGCTGCTTCTAAATATTAGGTCATAACTGAACTTCTTATGGTTTTGTAATTTGTTCTATCAAATTATCACAGGTCCTCCTTCTGTCTCGTGGTTAGTTGCCACCCTATAGATAAAGCCTTTTTTCTCCATCTTGAGTCACTATATCCAATAGCAGTTCACCCTGGCACTGTAACACATTACAAGGATTTAATTTAGGTTTTCAGCTTTTTTATTTTTTTTTTTGGAATTGCAGTCTCACTTTGTTACCGCGACATCTACCTGCTGTGTTCAGGTGATCCTTCTGCCTCAGCCTTCCAAGTAGCTGGAGCTACAGGCTTGCACTACCACACCCAGCTAATTTTTTGATTTATTGTAGAGACGAGGTCTTGCCAAGTTGCCCAGGCTGGTCTCAAACTACAGGGCTCAGGCAATCCTCTCACCTCGGTCTCCCAAAGTGCTGGGATTACAGGTTTGAGCCACTACTCCCGGCCAATTTTCTGCTTTTAATTGAGGATTCTCCTCTGCCTCACTAGGAGGTCCATACAAAACATGAAAAGCTGGTCATAAGAATTAGAAGTAGAGACGAAACTGTACTCAGAAGCCTCCTGCTCTTTGATGACTAAAAAATAAAAAAAAAAAACAATTAAAACCCTGTGGGCCTGATATCCTCTTCACACAAAATGAGTTTTCTTTCCTAACAGGTGACTCAGTGTATTCTGCAAGTAGACCCTGTGGGCTTGTCTTACCCGTCATCCAGAAATGTCCAGACATATTTGAACCCCAGGCAGAACACAGTTTTGATCAAACCAGGCCCGCATCTTACATTTCTTTAAGAGATACTGTTTTAAGTGTTGCTGAATTTAGAAACTCAACTGTTCTATTATACTCTAACACAGGTGATTGATTTTCTGGGATTACTCATGGTTTCTCTTAGGAACTTATCTAAATGGAAAAATGCAATGGGGTCACCTCTAAGAATTCTTGGTTACACTAATAGTTTCCTGTGCACAAAAGTCTACGACTTTGGGGCTGATATGAAGCTTGTTAGACATATATGTGATCAGTGTTCCCTCCAATCCATCCTCATGTGCTGCTGGGTAACTCCACTTTTAGACCTGGCCTGACTCCCTTTTATGCTTTAAATACAAACCTGATAAACTATTCTGTAATATACACCATGATATTCTGAATTTTCAGCTTTTCTCAGTCTTGTCTGGAATACTCTTCATACCACATCTTCTTCCATGAAATCATTTAAGTTTTATGACTTCCATAGTCATCATCTTCCATACCACAGATATTTCCTAACATGCAAATTATGTAATAATTACAAATCTTTCATGCTCTTTTTATTTCTTTTCCCCTATCCCTTTCCTCTATCTCTGTTTAACTGTCAACTACTACAGGAAAAAAATACAGATACTCATTTATTAATCTTATATTGCACCAATTAATTATTACTCAAATTGAGCAACAATTTTTCATGATTATCCTGAAAAAAGTCTTTGTTTTAGAAAGTTTTAACATTTCATCAAAAATAAAATGACCCTTTCTTTTATTTTTTTTTTTTTTTTTTTTTTTTTTTTTTTTTGAGTTGGAGTCTCACTCTGTCGCCCAGACTGGAGTGCAGTGGCCGCTCCCGGCCACCGCAGCCTCACCTGCTGGGCTCCGGCGATCCTTCTGCCTCAGCCTTCCGAGTAGCCGGAATTACAGGCACACGCTACCATGCCCGGCTGATTTTTTTTTATTTTTTATTTATTGTAGAGATGAGGTCTCGCTGCCCAGGCGGGTCTCGAACCCGCGGGCTCAGGCAATCCACTCACCTTAGCCTCCCAAAGGCGCGGGATTACAGGCTGAGCCACCGAGCCCGGCGACCCTTTCTTTTATAACTTAAATTGAGATAAATATAAAGTGGGAAAGTTGTTCCATAAGACACTTGGAAACGTGTGGTGATATTCTACAGAAAAAGAATTGTGATCCTCAAACCAAACTTGCCAAAGTTGAAAAAGCATTTCCCTATTCATGTACCATATAAAACTTATTTATACTAGCAGAGACTAAAGCTCAGAGGTTTTTTTGTTTTTCCTTTCCCCTCTGTTGGCCATCACAAAGAAATAGTTTTGCTGGCTGCCTAATGACACTGCAATTTTATAGATCTGTCGGCAACTGAAGTCTGTACAGTAGGATGCAAAATTGTCAGGATCAAGCTGATAGATGGTAAAGATCAAAAGTCAGAAAAATCAAGTGGGATCTACAAGAGCGATCTGATAGGTCTCAGATGATATAGTTGTGAAGTATCATCAGTTTCTTTTAAAAAGCAAACGGTGCATACACAATTTCACATTTATTCTATACTTCAAAATAGTATTGTTCTTTGTTTTTCTTTTTTATTATTTTACTTCTATGTGTGGGTTAGAATGAGGGAGAAAGATGCTATTAAGGGAGTAATATTTTATCAACACATTTAGTTCAAGCACTTCTGTTCTGAAGCCAGGTATTTGAGATAAAATATTGCCAGCATATTTCTGAAAGAGTCATACAAGCATAGAAATTATAGATGACACTATTTTTTAGCTTTGCTTTAATGCTATTAAAGCCAGAAGTCAAAGCAAATAAATTGCATTCAGTTTTTTTAGAACGCTAAGTCTTAGAAATGTGGATATACTAGAATTTCCTCCTAAAAGAATCAAAATTATTTCTATTAGTCAAAGGAAGTGACTTGACTAATTGAAACATGAATAAAATAGATTTTAAGTGCCCATAACTAAACAAAAAAGTCTGTGTCTATTTAATCACAATATTTGACTTAGTGGCATGCCCTCAGCAGTCAATGTACTCTGTATGAAAAAGTTGAGATTTAATTTAAGTCCCTAATTAGAATTATAAACATTCTTGTACTACCAGAGAAGGTCTTTTATGTTGTAAATAACAGGAGCTTGTTGACTTGACTTGAACTAACCAGGGGACTAAATACAAGGATAATGGCTGAATCATGGATCTCAAGGTGTCGAAATACAGCTAAGCTTCGAGGACTAGAAACAGAAATTGAACTGCGCATTAGTCTTTCCAAGCTGTCCTTCTACGGTTATTTCTATACCTGGTTCAAGTATTATTTTGATTCTAACTATAGGTTGATCATTTCTGCTTTCTAAGACACTAAATACAAAATAGTCACAAGCTACTTCCAAGTATTCAGGTGACTTGTCCATTTACCTAAAGAGAGACAAAATATTAGACAAAATTCCAAATTCACAAGAGTCTATTTAATTTGCTACGTAATACTTGGTTGAATCAGTTGTGGCTAGGGGCACAGCTCATGTTGTATAGATCTACCTGTAGCTTACCCCTTGGAAAGATGATGAGAACAGGCTTCAAATAAAGATTAATTGTTGAAAGTAGAAAAAAAATGATAAGTGATGAATACAACGTGCAACTTTGGTGCAAAATCTTGCATGAGAAATGGAAGGAGAACTATGCTAGGGCATATGATAATTGCATCATCCCAGAAGAAGCAACTAGGCAGGCCATAGTACATGTCCATAAAATTCGGTGGTAGAGTTGCAAATTACCATTCAGTGAGCTCTTAATAATTTTATATTACTCTCACACCAGTGCTATGAGGTTACTATTAGTACAATAAGTTTATAAGTAAAGAAAATAAGACTCAAAATTTTGAGGTTTTTTTTTTTTACCACTGCTAGTAAACAAAAGAAAAATAATGTCAACATGTCTTTCTGATGCCAATACTTGTTCTTTATACCCTGCTGCTTGGCAGGCATCAAGGCCAGATAAGATTCAGTAAAGTGCTGTGACAAAATATCCGTCCAGATAGTCTTGGTGGTGGAAGAATCCTGAAGTGATAGTTAAGAAGGACAGTGGAAATGAATTTTAGTTATGTGTTTCCAGATCTGCTTATTCTCATAGACCATTTAGCTAATACTTATGAATAAAGAAAACAGAATCCAGCTTCAAAAACTAGGCAGACCATTACAAAGTGGGCAAAAGTTATGAATAGACAGTTCTCGAAAGAAAACATATGAGCAGCCAACAGATACACGAAAAAAGGTTCAGCCTCACTAGTCATCAAGGGGATGCAAACTAAAACTACACTGAGATACCACCTAACTCCGGTCAGAATGGCCACCATCAATAACTCAAAAAATAACAGATGCTGGAGAGGATGTAGCAAAAAGGGAACACTTCTATACTGTTGGTGGGAATGTAAACTAGAAAGCCTCAGTGAAATCAGTGTGGCGATTCCTAAAAGTTCTAAAGATAGACCTTCCATGTGACCCCACAATCCTCCTACTGGTAATATACCTGGAATAACTAAAATCACTCTATAAAAAAGATACCTGCACACATATGTTTATTGCAGTCTTGTTTACAATAGCAAGAACATGAAAACAACCATGCTGCCCATCAAAAGAGAACTGGATTAAAAAAAAAATGTAGCACATATACATAATGGAATAATACACAGCCATAAAAAATAACAAAATCATGAACTTCGCAGCAACCTGGATGGAATTAGAGTCTATAATACTGAATGATCTTTCACAGAAAGAGAGAACTGAGTATCGTATGTTCTCACTCATATGTGGACCAAGAACAACTACTGTAATACCATAAGAAAAGGATTGACAGTAGTGGGAAACTGCGGGGGGAGGGAGGCAGGTGGGAGTCACAGTAGTCGAAAGCTTCCTGGGGTTGGGAGGGCACACCTCACCAACAAGGGTACCTGAACTATGAATATTTGTGTACCCAACTCTGAACTGTACCACACATTTCAAAATAAAAAAATTTAAAAGTCAAAAAAGAAGAAAAACTAGGCAGAATCATTTATCAGTGTGAGGAGGCTTTTGATGGACTTTCTTGGGTTTTCAAAGTATAGAATCACACCGTCCACAAAGAAGGATAGCTCAACTTCCTCTTTTCCCATTTGGATGCACTTGATTTCTTTCTCTTCCCTGATGGCTCTGGTTAAAACTTCCAACCCTATGTTGAACACGAGGGGTGAGAACAGGCATCTTTGTCTTGTTCCCGTTCTGAGGGAGAATGTTTCCAGTTCCTGTCCATTGAGCAAAATATTAGCTGTGGATCTATCACAGATGGCTTTAACTATTTTGAGTAGTATTCCTTCTATGCATAGGTGTTCAAGGGTTTTTATCAAGAAGAGATGGTTTTTTCTGTCTGACGATATAATCATGCGGTTCTTATTTTTACATTTGTTAATATGTTGAATTACATATATGGTCTTGTGAATGTCGAATAAGCCCTGCATCACAGGAATTAAGACCTCCTGGTCATGGTGGATGATCCTTGAAATATGTTGTTGGATTCAATTTTCTAGAATATTATTGATAATTTTTGTGTCTACATTCATCAAGGAGATTGATCTGTAATTTTCTTTCCTTGTTGGGTCTTTGCCATCTTTGGGTATCAGTGTGATGTCACCTTCATAAAATGATTTGGGGAGAGTTCCCTGTTCCTTGATTGCCTGGAATATTTTTGATGAGTTTGGTATTAACTCTTCCTTGTATGTTTTGTAGAATTCAGCTGGAAAGCCATCTGGTCCAAGGCCTTTTTGGTGGGTAGATTCTTTATGAGAGAGTTGATTTCCTGGATTATGATTGGTCTGGTTAGGGTTTTAATGTCATCTTGTTTCAACCTTGAGAGGTGGTATGATGTCAGAAAGTTTTCCATTTCCTTTACGTTGTCACGTTTATTTGCCTACATGTGTACATAGTAATCTCTGATAATTTTTTGAATTTCTTCAGGTCACTTGTGACTTTGCGTTTTGCATTTCTAATTGTGTTTATTTGGACTTTCTTTCTCTCCTTTACAGTCAATGTGGCCAGGGGTCCATCAATCTTATTTATCCTTTTAAAGAATCAGCATTTTGTCTTGTTGATTTTTTCTATTACATTTTTTGTCTTTTATGCGTTGCAGTTATGATTTTATCTTGGTGATTTGAATTATTCTGTTGAAAGTAGAATTTTGGTGGTCTTCCCTTTCTAGGTCCCTTAGGTATGATGTTAGTCTGTTTACTTGTGAGCTTTCTATTTTCTTGATGTGTGTATGTGCAATGCTATGAATTTTCCTTTTAATACTGTTTTCATGACATCGCAGAGATTCTGATAAGATATGTCTTTGTGTTGACCCAGAAATCATTCAGCAGCATGTTGTTTAGTGTCAATATTTTTGTGTGTTTGGGGTACAAAATAAACATGCAAAAGACAGTTACATTTCTATACACCAGCAATAAGCAGGTGGAGAACCAAATAAAAAAGCACAATCTCATTCACAATAGCCACAAAAAATGAAATACCTTGGCATTCACCTGAACAGAGAAGTGAAAGACCTTTACAATGAGAACTACAAAACACTGCTCAAAGAAATCAAAGATGACACAAAGAAATGGAAAAACACTACTTGCTCATGGATTGGAAGAATCAATATTGTCAAGATATCCATCCTGCCAAGGCAATCTACAGATTCAATGCAATACTCATAAAATTACCAACATCATTCTTCTCAGACCTGGAAACAACAATACAGAAATTTATATGGGAACAGAAAAGAACACAAATAGTCAAAACAATCCTCAACAAAAAGAACAAAGGGGAAAGCATCACGCTTCCAGACTTTAAACTTTATTACAAGACTACCATAAGTAAAACAGCCTGGTATTGGTACAAGAATAAACACATAGACAAATGAAGCAGGACGGATATTCCAGAAGCAAACACACAATCATTTAACCAACTCATCTTGACAAAGCTACCAGTAACAAACAATGAGGAAAGGAGACCATATTTATAAATGTGCTGGGAAAACTGGCTGACCACATGCAGAAGAATACAACTGGACTTCTATCTACCACCATGTACAAGTATCAGCTTAAAATGGATCAAAGGCCTAAACATAAAACCTCAAATATAAGAATCTTAGAACAAAATATAGGAAACACCTTTATGCACATCAGAGTAAGAAATGAATTCTCGACCATGTTCCCCAAAGCGAATGCCACAAAATCTATAATAGACAAGTGGGACCTCATCAAACTGAAAAGCTTTTGCACAGAAAAAAAGTCAAGAGAGTAAAGAAACAACCCTCAGAATGGGGAACAAAATGCTAATTACACAACTGACAAAGGCCTAACATTCAGGGTCTACAAGGAATTCAAACAAGCTAAAAGGACAAAAAGAAAAAAAACAACCTCCATTAAATAGTGGCAATGAACATGTGTAGACACTTATCTAAAGATGACATACAAGCAGCCAACAGATACATGAAAAAAATTCTAAGCCTCAGTAATCATAAGAGAAATGCAAATCAAAACTACAATGAGATACCACCTCACTCTAGCAAGGATGGCCATGGTTAATAAATCAAAACAACAGTTGCTGGCACAGGTGAGAAAAGGGAATGTTTTTACACTTTTGGTACAAATGCAAGTTAGTTCAGCCATTAGGGAAAACAACATGGGGATTCCTAAAAGAATTAAAAATTGACCTTTCATACGATACAGCAATTCCTCTTCTGGGAATGTAACTGGAGAAACATAAATTGTTCTACCAAAAAGACACCTGCACACGCATGTTTATTGCTGCTCTAGTCACAATAACAAAAAACATGGAACCAACCATACTTCCCATTGAGAGTGGACTGGATAATGAAAACGTGGTATATATACATGACGGAATATTATACAGCCATAAAGAAGAGCGAAATCATGGACTTTGCAGCAAATTACATGGAGTTGGAAACCATCATACTTAGTGATCTATCATAGAAACAAAGAACTGAATACCACATGTTCTCACTCATAGTGGGACCTGAACATTAATTACAATAGCACAAGGGAGGGATTAGCAGTTGCTGGACACTGCCATGGAGGGAGGGAGGGAGGGAGGGAAGGAGGGAAGGGGACACATAACAGCACAAAGGGTACCTGGTCCCAAACTAGGGGAAATGAGGGCCAGCTGGAGGCCCAAACTTCACTTACATATATATTGTGTATATAATAAAAAAAGAACTAGGCACAATGGCAATCATAAACATGATGCTAATTAAAGGTAGTATTTGCTATTTGATAAACACCATCATTGGCCATTATATATACTAGATACCTGTTATAAGTCAAGAAATCATCTTTTTCTAGAGGGAGACTGTACTCGTAGACTAAGGGAGGGTTACTATAGAGTCTTGATTCCTTAGTTTGATCTACAAGGTTCTCTACAGTCTTGTCTCAAACAATTTTTCACGTTGTATCTATCTATACTCTTTAAAGACAAACATACATATATTCCAACCAGATACCTCACCATTTTTCTGAACATGCAATATCCTATATTTTAAACACAACCATGTGTTCTGTTATTCCTTTCCCAAACCATATCCAGAACACTGTTCCCTGCATTTCTACTGTGTAAGTTTCTATTAGCTTTTAAGACTCACACCCCTTCCCCTGTCAAGATTTATTTGAATTAACTGTCCTAACAGCTAGAGGTGAGTGGCACTTTCAATACAATATGTATAAGTATCTGTACAAGAATGTTAGCTCCACTAAAGTATAAGCCCTTTGAGGGTAAAAGGAAAGCATTATTATTCTCTATCCTCTGGCAGAATCCTAATATTTCTAGATAACCATCAAAAACTTATGTCTCCCTCCCCAAAGCCTGGTTTATAAATTATGCTATTTCAACTTGGATAAATTGGGAACTCTGTATGGCCTGCAAAAGTTTCTCGTAATTTCAGACTTTGACTCACACATAATCACGTGCACTTTGCCCTTCTCTGAAAAAACACATATCTAAAAAGTATGGTTGATTTGACTTATGGTATTCATGGAACTGAAAGCATTTCCCTTAGTATAACTGGCTAGGTAATATAATTGGCTTCAAATGGTGTGTTTACTCCTACTTCCATTTTATTAACTTTTTTGCTTACAGCTAGATCAAACAATTCCTAAAGTACATTTTTTCTTTTTTCTATAAAACATATTATTTTCCTATTAGTCTAATGAAGACTGATTTCACTTGACAACGGATGCAAGAGACCCTGGACTCACAATTTAAATGAGTATTAACAATTTGTCCTTTTCTTCTTCAGAAGATGTTGATGCCATTGCCTAGGTAAATCTTGCAACATACATAATGTTGATCTTAGCTTCACCAAGCATTTTCATTTATGGGACTTTGGACTTTGTTGGATCAAATAGCACTTGCCCAAATATCACAAGGGCTGTAATGCAAGAAACTATTAGAAGATCTATGTACATATACTAATTTTATTTAAAGAAATAACAAAATAAGTATCATTTATATTTAATGTATTTAATTGCCATGGTTGTACATTGACATGCAAACACCTTCATATCTACTATTTATGGAAGTCAATGTATCCTGAGAGAAAAGTGGGAGTTTTACAAACTTCATTCTTTGATTTGCTTTTGGCACAATGTTACACATTATTTTTTTATTATGTTCAGTTTATCATAGTCTCGGCATATTTTATCTTGTAAGAATTAACTTGTCACAAAATGAACAAGTGGCATAAAGATATTATTAAAAATAGGCCACAGATTGTAGATAATGATATTGAAGCACAGATAAAACCCACAAATTGTCAGAACTAAAACTTTTCCTTCGTATCAGAATCTAGACTTATCTGAATCTCCAAAGTAAAGATGACATGTTAACATTTTAATAATGAGTAAAAAGTGAAGAACTTTTGACGGAAATATGCTATTTAGATAACATTTTAAAGACAGATGTTTGGAATCTTTTCACCATTATGTGGTTTTCTTTCTGCCAAAACAATATGACTGTGTTGTTTATAAAACTTCTATTATATGTGCACATAAAAAAACAAAATTTTTAGACTGTTTTTAAAATTCCAAGCAGAGAGTTTCAATGGTTTTAGAATACATTTGTTAAATATGAAAATGTCCTAACTTCTAATTAGTATTATTTCCATCTGAGAAAATAGGGAGTTATTTGCTAATTGTCAATAATAGCAACACAATTTACGTAACTGGTATTTGGGATTAAAAATATATACAATGATGTGTTTCTCCCATGTGGATTCATGTATCTCTACGAAGGTTTTTCAGATATGTCAGCATTTAATACAAACCTTTAGCACTAAACTTTGTGCTAGTCTTTTGAATTGCTGTATTATAGTTCATTAAATAATTATTCAAAATGTAATAATAATAAGGTCTAATTACATTTTCTCAATAATTTTTCTCATCAAGAAAATACACTTTTGATCTACTAATGATTATTAAAATGGCTTATTTATTCCTTATCTCACAAAGCCTATTTCTTTATATGTTTAATACAGCAGAGTTTGTTTTTTAATTTGTGTATTTCACCCATAAACATACATATATTGGCATTATATGAAGGCTATGCTTCATTGTTTTAACTGTTAGGGATATGTGAGCAGAACAAAATAACAAATATGGAGACAACTAATATAAAAGAGTTCAAATCTCTTAGTAAGGAGTTTCATCTCTCCACTCATAAACCACTACATACCTATTTAGCTGTCTCCTCACTTCTGTCCCAAGTGCCCCTTGTGTTATCCCATGCTCTCTTGCACACATGATTTTATTTGCTTCCACCTTTTCTTTTTTCTCTCTTTTTTTTTTTTGAGTGGGAGTCTCACTCTGTCGTCCAGACTGGAGTGCAGTGGCCGCTCCCGGCCACCGCGGCCTCAACCTGCTGGGCTCCGGCGATCCTTCCACCTCAGCCTTCCAAGTAGTTGGAATTACAGGCATGCGCTACCACGCCTGGCTGATTTTTTTTATTTATTGTAGAAATGAGGTCTTGCTGCCCAGTCGGGTCTCGAACCCACGGGCTCAGGCAATCCACTCACCTCAGCCTCCCAAAGGCGCGGGATTACAGGCTGAGCCACCGAGCCTGGCTTGCTTCCACATTTTCAAATAACATAGTTTCATCTGTTTTTGCTGTTCCCTCCCCCTTGACTGCTCATTTCTTCTATTATATCACAATCCTATTTAGGCCTCAAAAGCTAGCTCATTACACCTCAGCATCTCTCGCTTGTTTAGGCTTCTGTAGAACTCTTTTACCTCTTTTGTAGCTATGATCATAGTTACACATGTAAGAGCTTTCATAATGGCTGCTCTCTTCTCTTATGAGGTCCTCAGGGGCAAGGATCTCATCTTATTTGTTTTCCCAATGCCTACTATAGTGACTCGTGTGGCATAAGTACCGATATATGGGTTGTAAAGTTTTTCCTCACAGAAAAGGAGAAATTAAATAAATGACTACACTGTGATTAGAATGGACTAGTTTGAAATGCTACAAATGCTTGCCTCCAGCTACCACTGTAATAATGTTTTGTTTACATACCGCTTTTCATTTTAATTTTCAGATCCTACAAATATAAGCAAACTTATTGTGGGAATTGATGTGACTACAATTGGAAATATTCCAAGGATTTTATTGAAATAAGAGGCAGCACAAGAAACTGACCAGATGTTAAACACTATGAACATGTACCTTGGGCATCTCATTTTAGTCTTGGCAAAATATGGACAAGGGAATAATTTTTCAAAATTGCATGTGGGATTCACATGCACAAAGCCTATAATTTTCCCACAGGTACCTGAAATAATGGGAGTAGGAACATCTCTGCTCCTACACTCCTTATAGACATCTAAACAAGAATGAGACCACAGGGACATATGAGAAATACTCAGTAGCTTGGAGGTGGCTTGTAATTCTTTCCTCAACAAATAATGTCACTGAGAGCATGAAAATGTCTGCAATGTATGCGGTGAGAATGGAGACTCGACAATGAGGCTCAAATGTGAAACTGAACAATGTCTGTTGTCTTTTTAGAAATTTACTCTAGCATACGATTTAAAAAAATATGATGTAGTAAATTGAATGTTTACTAAAATAAAGAAGTGAAGTATAAGACAGGGTAATGACAGCTTATCCTGGTGTGAAAAATGACTGAATTTAGAAATAGCCAGTCATGGTTTAGAATGTTGTATCAGCCACTTACTAGCTGTAGCTGTAGTATTTTGGGAAAATTAAAAAACCAAATTTTCCATCACATGTATATTATAAACTAACATTTCTTTCTGCTTCTTTTCTTAAATAAGGGTAGCAATAACTTATTCAAAAGTTCATTGTGTTGATTGAGGTAGTAGACGCTTTATTTGGTACATAGAGAAAGTTTACAATTTTAGGTACAGTATTAATGATGGTATGTTAGCTTATAAATTATAAAGGTAAAATTATTTATTAAAGTGAAATTTAATGGTTCAACATAAACATATATACTGTCTAATAGCATAAATAGGAATAAGGCTCATATGGTAGATTATATTCCTTTCCCCAATCCTTCATTCTTCACTAAATCCATTACCTTAGTCATGCAGGAAATTTTACAGTGCTCTTTCATGCTGTGTAGGATTCCTTTCCCATCCCTTGAGTCTGGCTCTTGCCATGTGACTTTCCTAAGCCAACAAAATTAAATGGAACCAATGATATGCCAGTTCTGAACTTAGACTTCATGCACATTTTTTGCGAACTCGCCAACAACTTAGCAATTGCCATCAGAAACATATTCCAAGTTCACCTTTTGGTTTCAGGAACATGACAACACATTTGGGACAGAATCACCTTTACCTCACCTAGCCTAGACCAGGTGATTTCTTGAAATCAAAAACTGATAAGAGATCATAAATAATAGTTATATAGATATTGAGTGTGGGTGGTTTAAATGGCTAAACTGATATAGTCACAATACTTGAGAAAGGGTGACCTATATGATATTCAAAAACAAGTGTGATATATTATTTTATATGGTCTCAAAGCACTCTAATCAAAATATAGCAAAACCCCAAAAATCCTTACCACTGTAGCTAATACTTCGTTGTTACGTATTAATTCTGGATGTTCCTTGCAATACTGTAATTTTGTCACATGGTTAAAGTGAATATATTAGATTATCCTCATAATTTAAAATAAGTTAACATTTATCAGGGCTAAGAGTCAGAAACATAGAAACGCCAGAACTGTAACTGAATAGACTGAGTAATACATTTAGGAAGCTCAAAAGATGGAAACATTCTGCCAAAACCAAATTTTACATTTTAAAAAGTTATTCTTACTTTAGAATTATAAAAAGGAAAAACACATTTTATCGATCTATCTTTTTTGTTCTTCTCATGAGAGTGATTTTCATCAATTGCAAAACAATTGGTAAAACACATAAAAGTGTGAAATATATGAATATCAGTAATGCAGTAATGCCATCATATTAGTAACATTATAATGCAGGTATAATTTTTGTTAAGATTTAGATGTGGATGTTTTCATACATTTATCTGAGGTTATATTTAGCTTGTTGGTTGGGGGTCAACATTTGCATGCCATTTTCTGATAAATTATTCTATAAAGTGTATAATGACATTTTATAAAGACACAAAATAGTCTAGTAAATGTTTCTGAAACATGATTTTATGTGCAATGTTTAATTTTATCATTAAATTATCTTTTTAAAATTAATGTGTGAGTTGCTTTTATATATTAATACTGCTGATACTTATGCATTTAAAATATTTTAGTGTTTTCTAAGACTTCTCTGCCATTTTATTATATTTATTAAAATATTAAATGTTAAATGGTGTTTTTCTTTTCTTTTCATTTTGTTCCATAGCGGTTTGCCAGGTAAGAACTCATGTATTATTTCATTTAATCCACTCAAAACCCTAAGAAGGCCATACTTATTTTTATCACAAGTTTGTAAATGAAGAATAAAAGCTGAGAAAAGTTAAGTAAGTTGCTTACAGCTATAAACCAAGAATGTCGTCTGAATACAGAGTTATATAGAAGACTGAAAAATACCAAAACTGATACTCAATTCATGGCGGCATCACATCTTGAACCTCAATGCCTTAAAACAACAATAATGAAAATGTTTCATAATTCCATGAGTTGACTGGGAGTTTCTTTTATTGGGCTAACCCAGGCTCAGTCATGCAACTACAAACAGCTAATGTGGGGTGAACTAAGAGGACTCTACACAGGGACTGGTTCCAGGTTGGAATAGCAGGAACACCTAGGCTGGCTGGTCTCTTCCTCCACATGGTATTTCATTTCTCATTTCTTCACATTCTGGGGAGTTCAATAATTCGAGAGGGCAAAAGCAGAAACTGCAAAATATCTTAAGGATCAGCCTAGGAAGGTGAACAATGTCACATCTGAAACATTAAGATAAAAAGCCAACCATTTATCACCACCCGGGGAAATAAATTCAAAACCACAAGAGAGCGAACTCTCACTGCAGAATGGTGTGTTATAGAAACGCATGCCTCATTAGAAGCATGACTACTACCACACACCATCCTCTATGACGTATTTTTATTTTAGTTGACTTTATATGCTATTGTTGTTATTTTGAAAGTGAAACTTCACAGGGTTACAGTGTGGAAAGGTGAGGAATCTCAAACAAATGTCAAGGTTGCTTAATAATTTGTTTTTGCCTGCAATGGAGAACCTCTAACTTCCTCAAATTACAGCTCTAAGTGATATGTGTCACTATTTTAAACAAACTACTTGCTTAGAATTGGAAAGAACTTAGGTAATTTGCTGACCTAACATTGCTAAATTCCTGAAATTCTTTATAGCTGGCTGCTTGATATCCCTGTGTTGTTTACACATGTCCAGTCAAGAGAGGAGATAACTTGTCCTGTAACCATTAAATCCAATCTCTCCCTGCCTCCAGTGACCATAGGTAGAGAGGAACAAAGCAACTACAGTCCATAAAGTTAACCAGACATGTCAGGTTTACTTTTATTGACAAGATTTGGAGTTGGATTCGTTTTGAGGAGAGGAACTTAAACTGCCTGACTTGAACCCTGAAGCAACTGTCTGGCCACTTTGAGATATCTTTTCTCTGCAGTCTGTATCATAAGTTTGAGTGCTGAGACTTAAAGGAATGGAAAGGAAAAGAATGACATGATATACAGGAATAAATAATAACAGTAAGCTGCTGCTGTGCTAGTCGTGGGAATCAGGAGAACACAGGACATAAATCCAAAGCACAGGACACACCTCAGCCCACATAACTGCCACTCTTGCCCTGTCCCACTAACAACTAAACAAAAAGACAAAAGGTGGCCGTGATCCAACACCTCCTTCTCTTCCCACTCCCTGTCCCACTCTCACCAGCTGCCTGGGAAAATCCACTGGAAGGTGGGAGGAGTCAAGAAAGACTACCATCACCATGGCAAAGCCTTGGAATGCCTCCTAGAAGGCTGTGAGATTGCTTTGGGAACAAGGAGGGGATAAGATAAGCATCAGAAGAAAACTAATCGATCAGAGTCCATCACTCACTAACCCCTCCGTTAGATGACTCCTATGTCCTTCCAGCTATTCTCCCTCTTCTGCATATAAGATCCCCAGCTCTCTCTTCACCTGTTTTGATTCTCCCAATGGTGCCCTTCCCAGGTCTGGATGGAAAAGCCAGAAGCCTTCTTTGGGCTGACCTAAGATGGCCCCTTCTCACTGCAACTCAGATACCCTGTTCTGTTAGACACACTGTCCGTACCAATGAGAAGGAGGGGATATCATATTAATGAGCCAAACCCTGTGCTCACCGCTTCCTGTGAAGAAAAAAAAAACACATTTTATTTTCCCAGGTGGAACCAGGTGACTGCCGATACAGAGAGAGTACTATCCAATTCACCTTGTTGAGACTCCAGGTGCTGAAGCCCAGGGACACACATTAACTTGCCTCCTCATGGGTGGGAAGGGATGGGACCCTTATCCACATCCCTGCCAGGTTTTCCTCTAATTTCACCTGATTGTGTACCAGATTGTATCTTCCTCCACTACCTGATTGCAAGTTCCTCGAATACAGTGTCTTGCAAGTTACCAGTTTTACATCTGTCCCATGCTCACACTTTGTGCATGCTATAGAGCTGGGTCAACTTTCTCTGAGTGAGCAAAGTCCTGTAAGAAACACTCTCATCATATCCCTCTCATCATGATCATAGCTTGACACTAGACCGTAATGTTTCTTATCATTGTGAAAGTGTGGTGTGTCAGCAGACTGGCTTATGATTCCTGCCGTACCCCATCAGGGCAGGCCTCTCATAGTCACATCAAAAATGCAAATAAAGCCCCTGGGGATGATCCAGACCCCCAAAGATTTGAACGGTGTCTGGAGGAAACGATTCCCAAAGGACCAAAGTGAAGGACATCAAAAATGCCCAGAGGGTAACTTCCCATCCGCCAAATAATAAAAAGTCTTAAGTAACACTAATTGTAGATGAGTGAAGCATTTATAATCACAGAAAATAGCATGAAATTCTATTGCAAACCCAACATTTTGGTGGAAGAATAGCGTGTGCATGTCACTTAAGAAGACCAGGGAACATCTGGGGCTGGGGAAAGGGAAGCTGTGCGTCCCACTTTGACGTGCACACGCCTCCATCTCTCTGCCCTCAGAATCAGCTTCCCTTTACCTGCTTTCAGAGCCAATGTCATGCCACTGTCACTGCTGTGCGGTTGGCACATGGTGATTCTGGTTGGAAAGCCTGCTTATAGGGACAGGAAATTTGATGTCCTAAACCTAGAACAGAGAGGCCACATTCCGATGAATCCTGCACGGGTTATATAACAGCCTGTGTTTGTTTTTTTTTAACTTTTTCAGCTCTGGCCAATAAGTATTTTGTGACATCCAATTACTTGCACAGTTCTTTGAGATACCAAGGCTTATTATCCACTGGGGTTGTGAAGCCTCCTGTAATTATCCCAGGCCATCAGACTGCCCCACCCACACCTTTTGGGGAATCTAAAGTTTCAAATTGTCACCATCACCTGACTGAGGTCCCAAGAAGGCGCCTCTGTGGCATGAAAGGCTCCAGTCTCTGTATGTCTCCTTTCTCTTTCCAGGTCTCACCTGGAGAGGCCATAAGGCACAGGAGTTAAGGGAACACGGATCCCAGGGACAGTGGTGTTGGTCAGAGTTCCTGAGCTACCTCTGACCAGTTGCACAGACTGAGTAGCTTGTCTAACTGCGGGAATGACTCACAGCCCACGTGGGATTTAAGCGGGCCTCGTGAGCAGTTAACACGTGCTAAACACAGTGAACAATTTTCTTTCCAAGGTCGCTACCTCATTTCCACGAAGCTGGAGTTGGGAGAAGTTGTAGCTGCTCTAAGACTGGCAGCAAACCTGCATAAACCCACCAGTTGCCCACGAAGCCCCCTGATGGAGTGTAGGAAACTCATCTGAATGGAGGAATCGGGATGTCTCCCATGCAAACCCAAGGATGTGGAACGTACCTGCTGCTGCCCGGACACGAAGGGCTGCTGTCCAGAAGATTGTTTACATGTCCTGTACTTCTGCCTTTTCATTCTCTCTCCCCCTTTCTCTTTCTCCTCTGTGTAAAGAAGGGAGCAATTGTTTCTTCTTCATTTCTTCCAAGCAAAGAGGAAGCAATTGAAAAAGGAAAGTCAAAATGGCATTGCTCCATTCTCACGAGGTCTGAACTGCCTCCTCCCTTCATTCCTTCACACAATATGGAGAGGAAAATACGCACTTAAAGTGAACACAGCAAGTGGCCACTACCCACTGAGTTGTGTCCTGGGTTGTCTGTTCAACCGTGCTCTTGTAGTGACCTCAAAGGATACTACTGCCTTCTGCTGGTAAGTGGACATCAGAATTTCTTCAAAAACCTGTCCGAGCTCACCCCACTGGCCTCCCTCCTCTACAGTCCCCAGAGACAGTGTCTGTGCACTTGACGTGGCACCATCTGAGAGAATAAGACTTCCTCTTTTCCTTCCTCAAGGCAGGAATACCCTAGACTGCTGAGTTCCACAGTGGAATATGGTACCCACTCAACTGTGGGTTGCCTATGCCTTTATTCAATGGATAAGAAGAAGGACACTCTAGACAGCTGCCTGTTTTCCAGGCATGGGAGTTCCTGCCCCATAATCACTGACCTGAACTCGAAACCACAGCTTGAGCAGTGCAGGCACAGAGGAATCAGGGTGCAGGGAGGCTGAGAACTCAGAACTGGCTGGACTGGAGAGGTCAGGAGCCCAGGTTTCTACTCAGCCCCTGGAGGGAAAAGAGCTCTGCACGTGCTGTCCTCCCCATCGTTCCTACCATCCTTGGGGTGATCAGCCTGGGAGTGGCTTTTGCGTTTTTTGGTTGTTTGTTTGTTTTGAGTTTGTTTGTTTATGAGTCTCACTTCTTCGCCCAGGCTGGAGTGCAGTGGTACGCTCGCAGCTACCCCAGCATCGTCCTGATGGGCTCAGGCGATCCTTTGGCCTCACCCTTCCAAGTAGCCGGAACCACAGGAGTGTGCTACCGTGCCCAGTTAGTTTTTGATTTATTGTAGAGACGGGGTCTCACCAAGTTGCCTGGGCTGATCTCGAACCCGCAGGCTCAGGCAATCCACTCACTCGGCCTCCCAGAATGCTGGGATTACAGGCTGAGCCACCGAGCCTGGCCGGCTTTAGCCTTTCGTTCGAGAATCTGGGCTTCACCCTCTCTTCTGCCCTCCTTCCTCCCTTCCTGCCGGGCGAGCGTGCCCTTCATCTGTTGAGGTGAAGGCGTTTCCTCTCAGGCCTGAGAGATGATACAAGCCCTTAGACTCACCACCTGCAGCCTCTGGGCCCCTCATGCCTCAGCCTTTCTCCCAGAGATGTCCATCTTCCCTCCAGATGCAGAGAAAAATCTCTGAAGCCACACAGGGACCTGGGGACAAAGAGGGAGGGAAGTCAAGGAGAGTCAACTCCTCTCCTGGACACCCACCGAGAAAAGGGCTCCATAGATCTCCCTGCTGTGTTTTATGGGAGAGATGAGTCTACCCTGGATAGTTATCTCAGAGGCATTCACACCAAACGCTAAACTCCCAGGAGAAACTGAAAACTGTTCCCTCAGGTGGCACAGCTACTACCAAGGGTGGCCTGAAGCAAGGCATCCCCTTCCTTTGTTTCCTTAACAAACAGATCTCTTCATTCAGATGTGCCTGCCTCCTATTCTGTGTTGTAGAAAGAAACAACCAGGACTGTGTAAGAGAATGGGAACAAAGTGCTTTGAGGTGACCACCAATCCTGAAAAGAGGTGTGCGATGGGAACCTCTTCAGTGCAGCCGCGTTTCCCCACGGAGCTCTTCTGAGAGGGACAACTCAACTTCAGCAGCAGTCACCACCACCACTTCAAGGCCTGAGGAGGAAGTCAAGGGGCCCTCACTTCCCCCACGTGTCCCCCTTCCCCTTTCCTCTGCCCCTCATTTCCAGGTCATCTAATGTTCTGCCCTGAGTCCTCTTTTTATGTTGTGCCTCTTCAGCCTCAGACCCCTCCGCGTTCCTCAGTGCATGCATCACACAAACTAGACATCAGATGCAACTGTGGGGTGGGGCATGGACAGGCGAAACGCTCCAAAGGCGAAGCTCCAAGGCTTCGCTCATTCAACCCAAACAAAGCACCCACTTCTTGTTCATTATCATCGTTCGTTTTGGGAAAGTATCACTTCCTAAATGAGAAGTGAGTGATTGGCTAGGGGTTGGTAGATCCTGAAAGACCTTCTTTGTTTTTGTTTTTTTATTGGATTAAACATACCTGTAACGATTTGCATAAATGTTTATTGTAACTATCTGCTATGGACATCAAAACACAGAATATTTCCAATACCTAAGAAGGCTCCTGCATGCCTCTCCCAGACAAAACTTCCAAAAATTAACCACTATTCTGAACTCTATTATAATCGACTAATTTATCTGCTTTCAACTTTCCTATACATTGAGCCAGACACTATGTACTTTTTTGAGTCTGGTGGCTTTTTCTCTACATTAAATCTGTGTGATACAGCTCTACTGTTATATGTAACAGTATTCTGTGCTTTTTCATTTCTTAGTAGTATTTTATTACATGAATGTAGCAGAAATTATTCATTTATTCCAAATATGGTATACTTCTGGCTGTTTCCAGTTTTTAGCTCTTAAAAATTGAGGTTAAATAAATATTTTTGTGTAAATGTTTTGTTGGATGCACTCATTTCTCTTTGGTTATAACCAGAAGTAAAATTATTGGTTTATATTGAGTCCTAGTCAGTGCAAGCTTTTGTAACAAAATACCATTTAATAGGTGGTTATAGTGATAGATTTATTTATTTACAATTATAGAGGCTAAAAATCTAAGATGGAGGTCCCAGCATGATCAGTTTGTTTTTGTTTTTGTTTTTGTTTTTGTTTTTTGAGTTGAAGTCTCACTCTGTCGCCCAGACTGGAGTGCAGTGGCCGCTCCCAGGCACTGCAGCCTCAACCTGCTGGGCTACGGCCATCCTTCTGCCTCAGCCTTCCAAGTAGCTGGAACTACAGGCACGCGCTACCATACCTGGCTAATTTTCTGATTTTTTGTAGAGATGAGGTCTCGCCAAGTTGCCCAGGCAGGTCTCGAACCCGCAGGCTCAGGCAATCCACTCACCTCAGCCTCCCAAGGTGCGGGATTACAGGCTGAGCCACTGAGCCCAGCTGATCAGTTTCTATTGAGGGTTCATTTCCTGGCTTATAAATGGCTGCCTTTTTGCTATTTCTTTACATGTCCTTTAGAGAGAAACAGCAGGCTCTCTGCTAACTCTTATAAGGACACGAATCCCATCATAAGGGCCCCACCTTCATAAACTCATCCATATCTAATTATCTCTCAAGGCCTTACATCCAAATAAAATCACACTGTGAGTTAGGAATGAAACATATGAAATTTTATAGTATAAAATTCAGTCTATATCTTTCCATCCCTGGCTCCTCAAAATTTGTGTCCTTTTTGAATGCTAAATACGTTCATTCCATTCCAACAGCCTCAAAAGTCTTCTCTTGTTCTAGCATCAACTCTAAATTCTAAATTGTATTTTTAAAAAGTTCAACATCACTAATCATCAGAGAAATTCAAATCAAGACCACAATATGACACCATCTCAAAGTAATCAGAATTTCTCTTATTAAAAACTTAAGAAACTACAGTGAGATTTCAGGAAAAAAAAAAGGCATGATTATACACTGTTGGTGGGACTGTAAGCTAGTTCAACCCCTATGAAAAGCAGTTTGTAGATTTCTCAAAGAAGGGGAAACAGATCTACCATTTGATCCAGCAATCTCTCTACTCAGTATATATCCAAAGGAACATAAATCATTCTACCAAAAACACACCTGCAGTTGCATGTTTATTGCAGCTCTATCCACAATAGCAAAAACATGAAACCAACCTAGGTGTCCATCAATGGTGAACTGCCTAAAGAAAATGTGGTACATACACCCCGTGGAATACTATGCAGCTATAAAAAAGAACCAAATCACGTTCTTTGCAGCAACATGGATGTAGCTAGAGACCACCATCCTAAGTAAATTATCACAGAAACATAAAACTGAATACCAAATGTTCTCCCTGATAAGTGAGATAAATACTGAATATACATGGGCACAATGATGGGAACAACAGACACTGAGGCACTCCTAGATGGGGGGGAGGGAAGGAAACATGTGAGGGTTGGAAAACCACTCACTAGGTACCATGTTCACTACCTGCGTGATGGGCTTAATAGAAGTCCAAACTTCACCATAATTCAATATACCTAGGTAACAAACCTGCACATGTACCTCTTAAATCTTAAAAAACAAAAAGAAAAGAAAAGAAAAAGAAATAAAAAATTAAAAGGCTCATGTAAATATTATTGAAATCAGTTATGGGTGAGACTTGAAGTATAATTAATCTTGAGACCAGTTTCTTCTCCAACAGTGAAACTGTCAAGCCAGACAACTTATGTGCTTCCGACATACAAAGATGGGACATGTGAAGGATAAACATACCCATTTCAAAAGGAAGAAATAATAAGTAAGGGATAATGCGTCCCAACAAATCCTAAACTTATCAAGGTAAATTCCATTAGAGTTTAAGGTTTTAGAAGAATTCTTTTTCGTTTGTTGCTCTGCCCTCCAGGCTCACATTATGCTAAATGAAAGGTGTAAAAGACCAAATATTATATAATTCCACTCACAGAAAATGTCCAGAACTGGCAAATACATAAAGGACAGAAACTAGATCAGTGTCTCCTTGGGACTGGAGGATTGTGTTGGGATGATTGAGAGTTGACTGATAATAATTTGAGAATTTCTTTATGAGATGAGTAAAGTGTCCTACATTTATATTGTATTGATGTTTACACAGCACTGTGAATATAGTAAACATTGTTGAATTGTATATATTAAATCGCTGATTTTATATGATGTGAAATACTTCTCAGTAATGCTTTTTTCAAAGTACATATGTTGGCCTTTTTATGGTTTAAGTCTATTATAGTTTGCAATTCCTGGCAATCTGAAAGCAAAATCAGTCTTAAGTCTTTTTTCAGATCTAATATTTAAGTCTTATAACTGTCCAAATTTGTGTTTACAAAAGCCATCTGGTCCATGAACAATTGGAAGAAAAATCACTTTTATGAGCAAGACTATAAAAATTATATCAGTGCATGTCCAATGAAAGTGCTTCATGAATATGGTAATTGAATCTGAGTGTGAGCTTTCACAGTAAGAGTTCACATTGAATACCAGATATAAGTAGTACCTAAATATATAGTAGCAAATAAACTTTTATTTTTGTTTCTTTCTTTTTTTTTTTTTGAGTTGGAGTCTCACTCTGTCGCCCAGACTGGAGTGCAGTGGCCGCTGCTGGCCACCGCAGCCTCGACCTGCTGGGCTCCGGCGATCCTTCTGCCTCAGCCTTCCGAGTAGCCGGAATTACAGGCATGCGCTACCACGCCCGGCTGATTTTTTTGATTTATTGTAGAGATGAGGTCTTGCCTGCCCAGGCGGGTCTCGAACCCGCGGGCTCAAGCAATCCGCTCACCTCAGCCTCCCAAAGGCGCGGGATTAATTTTTGTTTCTTTAACATGGAATTGTTTTCGTCTTTGTCAGAACTATTTCACAAAACAAGATTAAATCTATTGTTTTGAATATATTTAGACAAGGCAAGATCAAAAGTTGTTATTTTGATTTCTGCCATTATAATGAGGGAGGTATCAAATTAAATAAAACAAATAGAGTACTGTGTACAAAGTCAACAAAAATGACACTAAAGTATAATGGATAGAACTAGTGATAATTATGAACCATTGGGAAGATAATCAATAGAACAATGTAGATTGATTGCCTATGGAGGGCAAATGAATAAATACTTGTCAGAGGGATTTCAGTGTGCTGAGTTATCTGAAGGAATGGAAGAATTGAAGCCTTGCAAATGTACAGGGTTTCAGTAGGATTAAAAATAGAGAATTGCTGGGCTGGGAAAGTTAAATACAATGTTGAGTATCTAGTTTCACATTTCCCATTATTTGATCAAATCAGTGGCAATCAACAAAATGAAGCAATAAAACTGTCCCAAACCCAATTCTGTCAGTATAACTTGAGATAAAGGTTGCTCATAGTTCATAATAATAGTAAACAGCAAACAAACTGAAAACTGAAACTCTTAGATTGCAAGCCTGTCTTATAAGTGAGGGCAGTCTGGGGAAAAACAACAAAAAAAAAAACCAACTGTGAGAATAAGGAAAGAGGGGTGCTGGTGACAGAGCTAATATTTATCTAAAACTATAACCTGAAAAAAAATAGATTGACCTGAACAGAGAAAATACCAAAAAAAAAAAAAAAAAAAAAAAAAAAAAGAAAGAAAGAAAAGAAAAATAAAGTTTTTACTAGGTAAGAATATCGACTATATGGAACAGAGTAAAAAGTAAAAAATATATGTTACTTGATTTGTAGGTCTTTGAAAGGTTTACCTTTACCTTTTGAGGAAGAAAACAGCAAAAAGGAGGAGAGAGGTGTCTTTTGATAACTGAGTAGTAAAGTGTAAAACATGAAAAAGAGAACTTTAGGATATTGCTAACCAAATACTAAAAATAAGTGAATGAAGGCACACAACAAATCTCCTTCAAAAATTCTGTATAGAATTTATACTTTGCTGTACTGACAGAAAAAAATCCTTTAAACAAAAGCAAAGCAAAGCAAAACAAAACAAACAAAACCACACACACAAAATAAGAGATAATTGAATAAATCAATATAAATGTATTTTCAAATTCAAAAAGGTGACATTTGATTCAAAACATTTAAACCAAAGAGCAACCTCTCAAAAAACAACCATAAAGCAGAAAAACCTAGAAGATAACTAAAGTAAATATACTCAAATAAGTATTTGGGCATATGGAAAAAAAAAAACAAAAAACACCCTTGAATCTGAAATCCAATATCCAAGAATAGATATGTACAAAAACTAAAAAAAGAAAAAAAAGGGATTTGCTTAAACTCAGTAAAAAATGATGACAGACAAAATTATCATATAATTGAAGATTAAATCATAATGTGTACAGCTAAGAATAGATTCAAATGAAATGTCATAAACAAATATATACAGAACAAAAATGAGATTTAAAAAAGAAAAAAAATGGTCTGAGAGAAAATAATGGAAATATAAATATCAAAGGAAAAACATTCGTATGATTGAAATCCTTGGGAAAAAATCAATATGTAAAACTATACTCTCCCAAAAGTTCCAAAATAGAATACAATCTCAAAGTATATAATGAGTGCTTGCCTATTATTTTGAAAGTTTAACCATAAAAATGTAGAATCTAGTAAACCAAATAGACAGAAAAGATGAAGAAAATATTTCTAAAGACTCCTGGTGAATAAAATATTTAAATGGCAAAGAATTTATTTTTATTCTAGCATCAAGCTTTACAAAAACAACAGAGAAAACAAAACAAAATAAGAAACATATTTTTTTAAAAAAACTAAGAAAATAGTTTAAGGTTTTACATTTAGATCTTTGATCCATTTAAGGTTGATTTTTGTATATGATGACAGGTAGAGAACCTGTTTCATTCTTCTGCATGTGATAAGCCAGTTTTCCCAGCACTATTTGCTAAATAAGATCTCCTTTCCCCAGTGATTATTATTGGTGGCTTTGTCAAAGATGAATTGTTTGAGAGATAGAGTTTTTGCTTCTGGAATCTCTGTCCTGTTCCATTAGTCTATATGCCTGTTCTTGTAATAGTGTCAGATTCTTTTGATAAAATGCAGGAAACATTCTTTTGCACGTTGGAGTAGACAACCAATTCTTGATCAAATCCCCAAAATCATAGGCAATAAAAGCTAAGATAGACAAGCGGCACCTCATGAAGCGGAAAAGCTTTGCACAGCAAAAGAAACCACCAAGAGAGGAGGGAGACAATCCACAGAATGGGGGAAAAATATTTGCTAATTATGTATCTGACCAAAGCCTAACATCCAGGATCTACTGGGAACTAAATGGGCTGAAGGGAAAGGAAACTGCCCTATTAAAAAAAATGGGCTGAAGACATGAATAGACAACCCTCAAAAGACATACAAGCAGCAAAAAGATAGGTGAAAAATGCTCAGCCTCCCTAATCATCAGAGAACTCAAATCAAAACCACACTGAGATACCATCTAACTCCAGTAAGGATGGCCATCACTAATAAATCTAAAAACAGTAGATGCTGGCACAGATGCAGAGAAAAGGGTACCCTTTAACACTGTAGGTGGGAGTGCAAATTAGTCCAACCTCTGTGGAAAATAGTGTGGTAATTTCTAAAGGAACAAAAAATTTGTCTTTCCATATGATCCAGCAAACCTCCTTCTGGGAATATACCCATAGGAATATAAATCATTTTACAGAAAAGACACCTGCACATGCATGTTTATTGTTACACTATTCACAATAGCAAAAACATTGAACCAATGCAGTGGACTGGATAAAGAAAATGTGATACATGTACATTATGAAATATTACACAGCTATAAAGAAGGACAAAATCATGGAATTCACAGCAAACTGGGTGGAGTGGGAGACAATCATACTTAGTGATCAATCACAGAAATAAAGTGAATACCACATTTTTGTTCATAAATGTGACCTGAACATTAACCACAATAACACAAGGGAGGGATCGGCAGTAGTGTGACACTTCCAGGGAAGGAACACGTGGCAACATAAAGGGTACCTGTTTCTAAACCAGGGAAAGTGAGGACCAGTTGGAGGCCCAAACTTCACCTGCACGTAGATTACTTAGGTACCTAATCCTGATTTGTGCCCAACATCTCTATAATAAAATAGAGTAAAAAAATCTAAGAAAATAAATCGAGTCCAAGGTTACATAGTCCAGGGATCTCCAACCCCTGGGTCATGCACTGGTAAGGGTCAGTGGCCTGTTAGGTTGCACAGCATGAGGTGAGGTGCTGGTGAGCAAGTGAAGTTTCATCTGTATTTACAGTTGCTCCGCGTGGCCAACATTCCCACCTGAGCTCCATCTTCTGTCAGATCAGCAACAGCATTAGATTCTCGTAGGAGCGCAAATCCTATTGTGAACTGCACATGTGAGGGATCTAGGTTGGGTGCTCCTTATGAGAATCTAATGCCTGATGATCTGAGGTGGAGCTGAGGTAGTGATGCTAGTCCTGGGGAGTGACAACAAATACAGATTTATATTAGCAGTGAGGTTTGACTGCACAGAGACCATAGTAAATCAATAGCATGCAGACATATCAAAATCCTATCAGTGAGTGGCAAGAGAGTTGATGTACTTCAATTGTACAGCTGCATCTGGTAGCAGGCTTTAAATAAGAATATGACACTTACTTTAGTCCATGTGTGACAAGCTCATTATTTTATTTACCACTTTTGTCCATAGCTCTTTCTTATGGTGAGTTGTATAATTATTTCCTTATACATTGCAATGTAATAACAATAGAAATTAAGTGCATAATAAAGGTTATGCACTTGTATCATCCCAAAACCACCTCTTCTCACCAGGTCCATGGAAAACCGCCTTCTTCGAAACAGGTCCCTGATATAGTCAAACAAATTATTCTTTAACTATCAAGTCCTTAGTAATAGAGCTTTCAACATACATGAACTTTTAAATTTTTGTACACATGAAGTCTTCTTAGGGATTCCATTAAAATATTAACTTATTCAAACAAGAGGTGACTGGGAAAGTTTCACCAAAAAAATACTGAGTGTTTTAATATTTACAATTATAAAGCTAAGAATAAAACAAAGGTGAGAACTGGGGTTGGATAATAAGGTATAATTGCTATGACAAAACACCCCACAATTTCTTAAAATGGAAATAGAAGAGAGTAGAAAAATAGAATGAGATAATTATTGTATAGGTATAAGTAGAGGCTAAGCATCATTAGTAACTGCAATCTAATATAGGTTCAATAAAAAATAGTATCCCAAGAATATTAAAAAGGATATGAGAAAAAAGGTATCCAATACATTAAAAGACAAAGATTCCTGAATAAATGACAGATAAAAAGCAAATAATATGTACCACATAAAAAATAGTAAAATATACTTAGTTATAAATACTTGGCAAATTTGAGACCAAATATATCAATCATGTCAATAAGTATGAATAAGTTTAACACATCCCTTAATATATTAATAATTGTTTCCATTTACTCACAAATCAAGGCTCAATTATATGCTTTACATAAAAGAAACATCTAAGAAAAAACAAACAAGCCAAAACCTACCATATCAAGAAAGGAGAAATAGCAGATATAAACACAAAACATGGCAAAGGAGAAAAAAAGGTGATAAAGAATAAATTTGTAGGAAAGCCTATTTTACAGACATAAACGCATACATTCATTTATTTAGATATAAAAACAATATAACATCACATAGAATGACATAACTGAACGAACACTTTTTGTCTTTCGAATTGCTATGCTATTATGGTTTATTTAGAATCCACTGTTTAAATGCAGGTTATATGTCTTCTATATTACCACAGATATTTCACACTGAATGTGTGCTAGAAGCAAACGTAAACCACTAAAAACTTAACTTGGTGAAGGAACACGGACAGATGATGCAGCCTGTGTCTTGGGCCAACTGCTTAACTTCTTTGTCTAATATAGTGTTTATTAAAGTATAGGAACTAAAATGTCATTTAAGCCATATATTATATATGCACATATACCCATATTTTAAAAGCTTATATATCTATAAGTTTTGATCTATCTATATAGATCGATAGATCGATCAAAACTTACAATTTTTAGACCCTGACATCGACATATCACCCCCTACCCCAAACACAGTAGAAAACTTAGTAGAAACACTAAGTCCTTTTTCCTTCTTGCCAGTAATAGTGTTGAGAAAAATTGTCTTTAGCACAGCCTTCATCTAATTCTTATCTCTCAAGAGTTAACACTGAACTTACCAGTCTATTCTCCAACCACACAGGATTCATTTCCCTTTCATCTTATATATCTGCCTCTTCCCTTCCTTCCTCCTTCCTCATTATTAGAGAACACACAGAAATCCACACATCTTTTTTCTTCACAACTTGTCATCACACTCTGTGCTCTCTTTTGTAAGATTCAGTCTCTCAGCAGATTATCATTTTTCAGTAGACCATTTGTAAGGGTATACAACAGATAGTTTTGAGGATTCTGGCCCATGATATATAGATACTGGCTACAAAGGTCATTACATGAAGTGGTGGAATTTTTCAGGGCTCTTGGTCTAATTTTCATTTAGTTTACTTACATTTTTTATTTTAAAGATATGGGGTACAATTCAGGGTTAGGTATACAAATGTTCATTTTTCAGGTACCCTTGTTGATGAGGTGTGTTCCCCCTTCCCTGGCAGTTTCCCACTACTGCCAATCCCTTTCTTATAGTATTACCGCAGTTGTTCAAGCACTGCTTATGAGTGAGAACATGTGATACGCAGTTCTTTGTTTCTGTGATAGATCACTCAGTATCATAGGTTCTAAGTTCATGCAAGTTGCAGTTGCTGCGAAGTTCATAATTTTGTCCTTTATGGCTGCATTATATTGTATATATACCACAATTTTTGGTATCCAATCCTCTTTCGATGTTTTTGCTATTGTGAATAATGCTGCAATAAACATGCATGTGCAGGTATCATTTTCAAAAGGTGATTTGAGTTTCTCCAGATATATTCCTATAAGAGGGATTGTAGGGTCGTATGGAAGGTCTATTTTTAGATCTTTTAGGAATCACTAAACTGTTTTCCACAGAGGTTGTACTTGTTTGCACTCCCACCAGCAGCGTAGAAGTGTTCCCTTCTTGCCACACCCTCTCTAGCATCTATTATTTTTTGAGATGTTGATGATGGTCATCCTTACTGGAGTTAGTAGGTATCTCAGTATGGTTTTAATTTGCATTTCTTTGATGACTAGTGAGGCTGAGCATTTTTTCATGTATCTGTTGCCTGCCCATATATCTGCTTTTGAGAAGTGTCTATTTATATCTTTTGCACACTTTGTAATGGAGCTGGGTTTTTGTTTTTTTTGTGTTTTTTATGGCATGTTTGAGTTCCTTGTAGACCCTAGGGACCTCATCAGACTGAACAGCTTCTACAAGCTGGGGAAAATATTTGCCAACTATATATCTGACAAAGACATAACTTCATTTAGTTTCTTAATCATCCTGTAGTAATGGCCAAATAGTCTACCTTCTTTCTCTTTTAGGTATTCACAAAAGGGGTGGGAGTTGTTCGAGAGATTTTTTTTGTTTTGTTAATTCTTTTGAAGAGTTATTTTTTTTGCCTTCATATTGTCTTTACCTGAAAGGAAAATAGGGTGAACTCAGAAGGGAATTGATTTAGTGGGGGGAATTATGGGAACTGAATGGGTAGGTGGGTTTCAGGTGAGGGGATGCAAGATGAGAAAGTCGTTTGAGCCAAGCAAGGGAAGGTATGAAACTTTAAAGGTTGGGAAGGGTAGTGGAGGGAGTGTGCAAAGTGCAGATGGTTAATAGGTAAAATATAGTTAGACAGAAGGAATAAATCCAATATTTGGCAGCAAAATAGGATTACTATAGTTAATACTAAGCTATTGTATATTTTTAAATAACTAAATGTAAAATTGGAATGTTCCTAACACAAAGAAATGATAAACTTTTGAGGTGTGATACTTTAATTATTCTGATGTCATCATTACACATTGTATGCCTGTACCAAAATATCACATGTACTCTATAAATAATAAATAAATAAATATGTATACTGATTATGTACTCATAATAATTAATATTTTAAACTCATAATACTTTACCCATTATACTTTAATTTTTAAAAATTCAGAAAAGACTAGAAACATATACTTTCTCTAGAGACATGAATGGTGGTGCATCCCTGCTGACATTTTGAATTCAGACCTCTGGCCTCCAGAACTGTGATAAAATATTTATATTGTTTTAATACATCTAGATTGTGAATATTTATTCTAGTAACCACAGGAAATATACACAGAAGGTGCAGTTTCCAGAGCTGGGTTTTACCAATGTAGTGGAAACAAGGAAGACATACACATACCGTATGTATATTGGATGATTAAATTTGGAATCACAAATCTAAAACTGATGAGCTCTTCCCAGGGATTAACCAGAAGCATGTTAGCCTTGTGAACAAAGCTTTTCTTAAATGTGTTCTAACCAGCAGACACTTTTCTTACTTGATTTTACCTCTGGCACACTGACCAATCTACTTTCCTTGGAGCTTACCTCACAATTGGGTGGACTTTTAAGAAAAATAGCTATAACATGCTTTCAGCTTCTTGAATAAGACTTTGTATTCAGGCCCTGTCCATAGACCTTTCTAGGTAGAGGGTGCTCCATTCATAATTTTGGCCCTTTAGGAAAGAAGTGAGTGGGCTTACCAAGGCCTAATGTTCCTAATCAACTATCAAGTTAAACCATCTTGAGGTCCTCACCTGTGCACACAGTCTTTTGGTTTAGTAAGATTGCTCAGGCTTTCCTTTGGAACAGTCACTTATTTATGCTCACTGGTTGTCTTTTTTCACACAGTGTTCACACAAGGAATGAAGAATTTCTCAGTAAGAGTTTTCATTTTTGAATGCAAATGGAGTTCTGGGGTTATTATTTCACATTAACTCATAAAACATTTATTAAGCATGTTCTTTGAATGAAGAACTAATCTAGAGGTCTGAACATCTCACCCCAAAGAAGTCTTAGCCCAATAAAGGAGGGAAGTCTTGGAGGTATATCCCAGTCATCTCAGAGTCAGAAACTGGTCTTGTGAACTATGGGTGGAGTCTGGTCATCTGACACCCCTCTCCACAACTCAATGAAAACAGGCGGTTCAGAAGGGTGCCTTCCTACCCCACTGCTGGTGTCAATAGAAAGTGTGATCTCCTGCTCCAATCCAGCAGCAACAGATAGCTCAGAAGACACTTTTCGTACTATGATTTGAATGTTCACTCCAAAACTCATGCTGAAATTTAATTACTATGAGACAGTATTAAGAGACGGGACTTTTAATACATGATTAAGTTAAAGATTCTTCCATAATAAACAGATTACTGCCATTATTGTGGAAGTGAGTTAGTTATCACAAGAGTGGGCTGCTGATAAAAGAATGAGTTTCGCCTAATTTTCTCTCTCATCCAATCTCACTATGTGATGCCTTCCGCCATGTTATGATGCTGCAAGAAGGCTCTCACCACATGCTTTGAATTGCCAGCCTCCAGAACTATGAGCCAAATAAATATCTTCTATTTATTAATTACTCAGTCTGTGTTACTCTATTATAAGAGCAGAAAATGGGCCAAAAAATCTCTTTTTTTCTGATGCCATCTAATCAGGGACCAAGTACTAGAATATGGTCTAAGGAGGGATTGTTATTTTCCTTCGTGATGTTAGTGGAGATTCAGTGGAATCTTGACCTTGACTTTCAGTCAGTCCAAGAAGTCAGCTCACAGAAATACTTTGCTCCATTGCCAGTGATTACAGCAAAAACTGAGAAGGGTATCTGGATTTTGATACTCTCCACCCCCAAATGAGGCAGTGATAGGCAATACCCATTGTCTACCCAACTACAAACAGAAAAAGACCCTAGAAAAGGGCTGGAGAAATAAATTCTTTAAACTACAAGGGAAACACTGGAAAGATGACTGTCCAACTCATACATAAAATGGACATGAAAAAACATGCCAAAAAGTTTTATAAACTAAAGTTTGTAGTACCACCCAGGTTTTCAGAGTGGCCTCCATGGAGCATAAAAAGAACTCAAACAAAAATAGCATTGCAAGGGCTCTAAAAACTAAATGTCATTTGAACCACAGCCCACAAAAGTAGGCCAAGCTCCATGTGCCAAATCTAAATTGGGTGACCGTCTGCTAAAATAGATGATTTAAATATAATCTAGAGTTTCCTAACATCATACCCCAAATGTCCAGGATATAAACAAAATCGCTCACCATACCATAAACTGAGACAATCACAACTTGAATGAAAAACACAATCAACCGATGCCAACACTGAGATGAATCAGATACTAGAATTATCTGAAAATAATTTTTATTCAGCCATGAAAAAAAGCCTAATAAATCAATTACAAATCCCCTTGAAACAAATAAGTATAGAAATTTTTATCGTAAATGTAAGTTATAAAAAATTCAAGGTCAAATTAGAAACATGAATCATATAAAACCAAAATAAAAAACTCTTACTGGTCGATCTCAACAGTATATTGAAGGTAACAAAGAAAATAACAAGTGAACCTAAAAACAGACTTTAAAAATAGTAGACTATGAAAATAAAATTTAAAAATCTGAATATTAGAGAGAAATGCACTAAAAATCAACAGAACCTTAGCTATCTGTGATACAATAATAAAGTAGCAGCATCTGTGTCATTGTGGTAGAAAGAGAGAAAGATGATTGACTAAGTTTCTAAAGGAAGTTCTTCAAACAAAAAAAAAGTTACAGAAGGGCTCATGGAGCAAAAGGAAGAGAAAAAGAACAATGAAAAGAGCAGTAGTTTGTTATCTACAATATAATTTTCTTCTCTTAAGTTTTCTAAATTATGTTAAAAATTGAAGCACAACTTTTAACATTACCTGATACAGTTCTCGGTATATATAGAGAAAAGCACTTTTTAAAATTATACTATAAACACAAAGGATAAGGGGACTGAAATGACGGTTACTTGTCTATATTTTTCTTAGGTTGGTAGAAAGCTCACATTAGCAGATTATGACAAGTCACATATGTATAATGCAGAGAAGTCACTAAAATTATATATATATATGCAAAAACATAACAGATGAGTCAAAATGGAACTCTAATAAATGTTCAGTAAACTCACAGGAAAAAGTAAAATGTGAAACAGAGGAACACAAAATAGAAAAGATAAAACACAAAGCAAATTTTAAAAACTGGCATATTTAAGCCCTAAGATACCAATGATTACATTATAAATAAATTAAATATACCAATTAAAAGGCAGAGATTGGCAAAACCATTTTTTAAAGATTCAACTATATTTTATTTTATGGAAAGTAAACTATTAATACAAATAGTATAGTTGTTTAAAAATAAAATAATAGGAATAGATACACAACATCTTGCACAGGTGAGCAATGATGAATTTTTTGAGTATAATTTTTAGCTCATATATTTAAGCATATTAACATATCTCTATTCGTTATAACAATTATTTTATTGCCACATACATTTTACCATAGTTAAGCAAGAAGAGTTTTTGGTAATTTTCTCCTAAATCCTTATAAAATAATGACAATATTCATTGATAATTTCCTGGTTTTGAAGTATGAGATCAAGTATCATCTTGGGAATTTCCTGGAACCATCTTAGGAAATAAACTCTAGAAATTTAGAGAAACAAAATTATTGGAGATATTTCAGTTTATGAATTTTTGGTGATTATTAAATTTTGCCTATAAAACTGAGATACAGAATATCATATGACAATTATATTTATCGATGAATGCAAAACAGTTATTAGAATTAGGGATGAATGGAAGTGTATATAAAAATATAATAATATCACTAAATGGCTTACTAGTATTTACTGATAGTGGTAAAAGTGTTATACTTTCAATTAAATACTGAGTGAGAGGAAGTGCTGAGAGGATAAGAAATAACAAAGTAATTTCAAAGCTTCCCATATGAGAGTCATTTAAAGGAGCCAAAAAAACGAACTAGGGATATAATAAAAGAATATCAACATCGAGTTAATCATTAAAAATAGAAAAAAGCTTTCTTAAATGTTAAAAATATACTAAAAGGTATTTAGTATGAAAACTATATAATGAAATTACATAATTGAAATTAAGCATATTAAACATATGTACTACTATTAAGGAATCAATAAGATGTACATTTTTAAATTAAATAAGGTAGTTGAAAGCGTGTATATGCTACTACAATGTATTTAGCATAAGATGTGTGATGTGAATGTGCATGTTGTAGATCTAAAGGTAATAAATAGAGTTATGCTTATATTATGACTATCTACCTGTCTCTGTATGTATATATCTATTAATGAATCTATCTATCTATCTATAAACTTATATTTAAAATAATAGAAGAATAAAGAGAGTAATATCACCAAGGTGTCAGAATAGAAGATAACCTCCTCTTATCCCTCCACAACAACATGAGTTCTGCACCCAATGACAGTCAAAAATCTTTCTGAGGAAGATTCAGGTAGAAGTTTGTGAAACCGTTGTGGAACTCAAAACCTAGGATCATCTTTTTGAGAATGCAAACTGACATCCACTTGTCTGATCTGCCCCATTGAACTGGCTTTTGAATTGAAGTTTGGGAATGGCCCAGTCCCCCAAGGGACTGGATCATAGCTCCATTAGTCCTTGAGCCTGCAACCAAAACCATCTGCCAAGAGGTCCAGAAGGAACCATGCCTACTACTAACTCGATGGAAAAACTTGTCTGCCCCCTGACATGAGTCTTGGCAGTGAACCTGAAAGTTGTTCTGATCCAGTATTCCTCAGCTGAGGTCCCAACTCGGAACTGCTTGCCCAGGGATCTAGATGGAGACAAACCTGGAATTCATTGCCTAGGAATCTGAGCCTCCCTAATGGACTTGTCAACCTCTGTCCCACAGCAGATTCTGAGAAAACTTAGACTCAACTCTGTCCCTTCCTCTTACAAACAGTGCAATATCTTGTCTATGAGAGGAGTTGCTGGAGGATGCGTAACCATCTGAGCCAATGTGACAGGAACGTCAACCTCCATTCTAATGCAGATACCAAGAAGGCACAGTCTCAACTCTGGCCCCTGATGTTCTACTTATTTTGTATTTTTAAAATTATTTTATTTTTAAAATGTGGAGTACAAATGAGGGTTAGGTACATACATGGTCATCATACAGGTAAAGTGTGGGTATCCTTATTGATGATATGTATCCCCCTGGTAGTGTCCCACTACTGCCAATCCCTTTCTTATGGTATTATGATAAATGTTCAAGGTCCATTTATGAGTGAGTACATGTGGTACTCAGATCTTTATTTCTGTGATAAATCACTGAGTATTATAAACAATTCCATTCAGGTTACTGCAAAGTTCATAATTTTGTTTTTCTTTATGGCTGCATGTTTCATCATGTAAATGTACTACATTTTGTTTATCCAGTCCACTTTTTATAGGCAGCACAGTTGGTTCCTTGTTTTTGCTATTGTGAATAATGCTGCAATAAACATGTGTGTGCAGGTATCTTTATTATAGAGTGATTGTAGGTCCTCTGGGTATATTCCCAGAAGGGGGATTGCTGGGTCACATGGAAGGTCGATTTTCAGATTTTTTAGAAAATGTCAGACTTTTCCACAGAGGTTATACTAGTTGACATTCCCACCAACAATGTAAAAATGTTCCCTTTTCCCCACATCCTCTCCAGCATCTGTTGTTTTTTGAGTTATTGATGATGGCCATCCTGACTGGAGTTAAATGGTGTCTCTGTATGGTTTTAATTTGCATTACTTGGATGATTAGTGAGGCTGAGCATTTTTTCATGTATCTGTTGGTTGTTCATATGTCTTCTTCTGAGAAGTGTCTATTCATATCTTTTGCCCATTTTAATAGGGTTGTTTTTGTTTGTTTGTTTTGTATGTTTGAGTTCCTTGTAGATTCTATATGTTAGGCCTTTGTTAGATATACAGTTGGCAATTATTTTTTCCCATTCCGTGGGCTGTTTCCTCACTCTCTTCATGGTTTCTTTTGCTTTGCAGAACATTTTCACTTTGTTGAAGTCCTACTTGTCTATTTTGTCTTTTATGGATTAGATTTTGGAGAGTTGATCAGAACTTGGTTGCCTATTGCAATTTCCATATGGGTGTTCCCTACATTTCCTTCTAGGATTCTTACAGTTTGTGGTTTTACATTTAGGTCTTTGATCCATTTAGAGTTGATTTTTGTGTATGGTGTTAGGTAGGGATCTTGTTTTAGTCTTTTGCATGTAGTCAGCCAGGTTTCCCAGCACCATTTACTGAATAGGTTCTCCTCTCCCCATTGGTTGTTGGTGGAGATTTTGTTGAAGATGAGTTGGTTGAAGAATTGAGGTTTTGCTTCTGGAATCTCGATTCTGTTTCATTGGTTTATATACCCGTTCTGGTACCAGTACCAGGCTGCTTTGAT
Source organism: Carlito syrichta (assembly GCF_000164805.1). Classification (NCBI taxonomy): domain Eukaryota; kingdom Metazoa; phylum Chordata; class Mammalia; order Primates; family Tarsiidae; genus Carlito; species Carlito syrichta. Next base: position 346,117 of record NW_007249769.1, read on the forward strand.
TGTTGTCGCTTTATATTAGGCTCAGAAGTCTGGAAACGTGATACCTCCTACTTTGTTTCTTTTGCTAAAGATTGTTTGGCTATCCGTGGTCTTTTATGTTTCCATATGAATTTCTGTATTGTCATTTCCAGGTCTGAGAAGAATGATGTTTATAATTTAATAGGTATTGCATTAAATCTGTAGATTGCCTTTGGTAATTGCCAATGTTAATTCTTTCAATCCATGAGTATGGAATATTTTTCCATTTGCTTGTGTCTTTTTTTTTTTTTTT